>NC_052313.1:49881849-49900826 GCF_016432855.1 Salvelinus namaycush
CTCTCTTTAACTCTTTAACTCCCTCTCTCCTCTATTTAACTCTTTAACTCTCTCTCCTCTCTTTAACTCTCTCTCTCTTTAACTCTTTAACTCCCTCTCTCATCTCTTTAACTCTTTAACTCTTTCTCTCTTTAACTCTTTAACTCTTTAACTATCTCTAACTCTTTAACTCTCTCTCTCTCTTTAACTCTTTAACTCCCTCTCTCCTCTCTTTAACTCTTTAACTCTTTCTCTCTTTAACTCTTTAACTCTCTCTTTAACTCTTTAACTCTAACTATCTCTAACTCTTTAACTCTCTCTCTCTTTAACTCTTTAACTCCCTCTCTCCTCTCTTTAACTCTTTAACTCTTTAACTCTTTCTCTCTTTAACTCTTTAACTCTCTCTTTAACTCTTTAACTCTTTAACTATCTCTAACTCTTTAACTCTCTCTCTCTTTAACTCTTTAACTTTCTCTCTCTTTAACTCTCTCTCTCTTTAACACTTTAACTCTTTCTCTCTTTAACTCTTTAACTCTCTCTAACTCTTTAACTCTCTCTCTCTTTAACTCTTTAACTCCCTCTCTCCTCTCTTTAACTCTTTAACTCTCTCTCTTTAACTCTCTCTCTCTTTAACTCTTTAACTATCTCTCTCTTTAACTCTTTAACTCTTTAACTCTCTCTCTCTTTAACTCTGTAACTATCTCTCCTCTCTCCAGTAATAGCACCAGGTTTAGGTGTGTGTTTGATTTATTCTATGTTTTTTTAGGATTTTTTGTATAAAAGGACTGAAAACTTTGAACTGGAGTACAAAGCCATGTATATTTGGGTCACACGTTTTACCAGTCTCTTCCTTCTGAGATCATTTTCTTTGTGTGTGTGTGTGTGTGTGTGTGTGTGTGTGTGTGTGTGTGTGTGTGTGTGTGTGTGTGTGTGTGTGTGTGTGTGTGTGTGTGTGTGTGTGTGTGTGTGTGTGTGTGTGTGTGTGTGTGCCTGCGTGCGGGCATGCGTGTGTGTGTGCGTACGTCGCACATGTCTAGTGGCTTGGTCGACTCCTCTCCTCCACATTCGTCCTTGAAGTGAGTATCAGCGGGATGCCCAGATCCGAGGGGAGAGAGAGGGGAGGCAGGGGGAGTTGAGAGGAGAGAGGGGAGGCACGGTGCAGAGGGGTTGGGAGCTAAATAATGGATGATTTCTTATTGAAATAAAGGCTGGGCTAGAGGAAAACAGAGAGAGAAGCCATGTCATTACCGTGGAAACACTGCACTCCCTATAGCCAGCTAGGCAGAGCAGATGAGAGCAGATCAGGAAGCTATACAGTCGTCAGAAATGTCACCACGAATAACACATTTTGATCATCAGAATTTCATTGGTTGAACCTTTTTTTGTCAAATCCAATCAGGCATTAATGTCGCGTTTTGAAATCTGTTAATGAGAAATGATTATTACCTCAGCATATACTGAGGCAAGCAAAGACATGTTCTCCTACCACTGTTGCTCTTCCTCTATGGTGGGTTGTGAGTGGTCCTCCTGACCTGCCTGTGTCTAACTACACTCCATCTGATTGACTCAGCAGTCACTATCACTTCCACAGAACTAGTCTGGCCCACTGCCAAGCCAGGGGAATATGGGGTGACAGCCGTGCGTCTGACACCACTCATTCCGGATGCAGTAACATGCTATCACGGCTTATTGTGAAATAGGCACAAATGACTTCTTCCAAATTTGTGACAGCCACACGAAAAAAGGGGTTAGGGTTAGCTGTTAATGTTATGGGTTAGCTAAGTAGTTAAAGGGTTAAAGTCAGGGTTAAGGTTAGGGGAAGGGTTAGCTAACATGCTAGCTAAGTAGTTAAAGGGTTAAAGTCAGGGTTAAGGTTAGGGGAAGGGTTAGCTAACATGCTAAGTAGTTAAAGGGTTAAAGTCAGGGTTAAGGTTAGGGGAAGGGTTAGCTAACATGCTAAGTAGTTAAAAAGTAGCTAAAAAAGTAGTGAATAGTTGCAAAGTTGCCAATTAGCTAACTTGCTAAAGTTGTCCACGGTGAGATTGAGTTCCACGGTCACCCATCCAACTCAACCAACCTCCCTCCTATTGTTTCTGTCTTCCCTTACGAAAAAAGATGGCAGTCAGAGTGCAGTATAACTGCAGTACACTGCAATTACTGCGTCCAAAATATCACAGTCAACTGCATTTACTGCACTTTTACTTTCAAAACTGCAATATTTTTTTGTAAGGGATAAGTAACTTACTGTCTTTAACTGTGATTGAAATGTTCTGTAAAAAAAAATAGTGTACTGGACACACAAAAAAAACTTTTTGGTGTGCCTGTCACGAATTTCCAATAAGCAATTTGTGTCTATTTCACAATAATCTGTGATACTGGGTTGGCATTAGCAGCACTCTGCTGGCTCTGTCACTCCTAAGGACAGCATGCACTCAGCATACACTATGTACCCGAATGCCTAACGCAAACATCCAACACATTCACAACTAATGCTGTGGCAAAATTAGTGAACTTTTAATTGAAGTCAAAGCGCCCTGTAACATGGGCGTCAGGAGTCAAAGAAATGACATTGCTGAGGTGTCAAGTTTGGCTTGAATTTGTTGACTGTGTTGCAAAGCTGACATAGCATTCTTCGTGAGCTGTGATGTTGGAGCACATGATGGAGAAAACTTTCTAACGTACCAAAGCATAAACACAAAACTTACGGTTGTTTTGGAAAGCTCACAAGTCCCGGTTATAAAGCTCCTAACTTATTAATTTAAGTCAACCTAAGCCGGAAACGGTGGGATCCAGTTTAACACTTGCAATGTTAACAGTAATTAAAATGGGGAAAGGAGAATGCTGCCATGCTACTGGCTTGGAGATGTTTTAGCCAGGCATATGGTTACGATAACTATTCCCAGAACTACAAGAGAAACAAATAAACACACACTAAACAAACACAGGGCCCAGCTGAGGACCGCGGGGCAGAACTGCATTCTGGGGAGGCACCCCAAAAACAAACGCCAGATCTTATCTGCCGCGACCCAGGCAGACTTTGAGCCACGGAGGAAGAAGAGGATGGGAGGAAGACAGCGAGGCAGCACGGAGGAGAGGGAGCATGGAGGGATGAAGAAGTGACGGAGGGGTTCTGGCGTGAGGAGAGGACAACAAAACTCATCTCCCTGGGGAACTTTTCCGAATTAGAATTCTCCCGGCTTCTCCCAAACAAAAAGTCAACGGTCTGGTTTCAGTTGGGGAACATCGGCCTGTTACCGTGTGTATGCAGCAGAGCAGGAGAAATGACCTGCAACAATCGTCATGATATTAAGTACATCCCAGAAATATATGTTGATATATGACTATTACTGTGTTGTGTATTATCCATGTTGTCCCTGACAATACAGTATTAAACAATAAGCTTCAGCCTCTAAGCTGCCTCTGAAATGAACACCCCAAGCAAACGGGGATGACAGGCCTGGAAAAGACCTTGAGATAGCTTTCCCCATTTTCTCTGTTTCTTCCTCTGTGGTTTAGTGTTTAAAAAGAACAGAGGGATGGCAGAACTGTTGTCCTGGAGCCCAGTGGAGTCTAAATAGAAATGGCTGGTTATTGTGGTGTGGTGGGGAAAACAAGGGGTAATTCTCTCTCTCTCTCTCTCTCTCTCGCTCTCTTTCTCTCTCTCTCTCTCTCTCTCTCTCTCTCTCTCTCTCTCTCTCTCTCTCTCTCTCTTTCTCTCTCTCTCTCTCTTTCTCTTTCTCTCTCTCTCTCTCTCTCTCTCTCTCTCTCTCTCTCTCTCTCTCTCTCTCTCTCTCTCTCTCTCTCTCTCTCTCTCTCTCTCTCTCTCTCTCTCTCTCTCTCTCTCTCTCTCTCTCTCTCTCTCTCTCTCTCTCTCTCAGCAGAAGCAGGGGGAGACAGAAGGGAATAGCAGCTAATAAGGCGATGGGTGAAAGGCTTTGTGAAAGCTCCCCGTGGTGCCGGGCTGTAATGGAGATAAGCGAGCTGCGTTGTTGTCTCACAGAAATCAACAAAGGGAACATGCGATGGAAGATTTGCGCAGCGCTCCCCAGTGAAAAGCGGGTTTCATGGCGCCGTAATGTTTAGCCGCATTAGGAATCATTAGGCCTGCATGCCACCGAAGGGGAACAGCGCCAGACTCCAGAACGGCAGGCATCACACACACACCCGTGCCCCAGTTTACGCCGTTTCAAAAGCCGCCCGTAATCCACCCCTAAACTCGCTTCCCCGTTCACCTTCTGATGTGGGGAAATCTTAGAAAGAGATTTCTGTTTTCAAGCAAATGGGAAATAGGAACCTTTGCCTGTTTGTTTAGCTGAAGATTTTGGCTGATCTACGTCCCTGTGTATTCTGATCTGCTGGATAGATAAGGCCGGCTGGTCTGTGTTCTTAGTAACAGCAGGTGCTTGCCTAGCATGGGCAGTGGGTAGCTGGTGGATGTTAGAGCCGGCCGACCAGACATGCATAAGCTGCTGGTGCCCTATGTAGGCAGGCTGATAATGGAATGTATGCAGAGTTCACAGGCTCTGTTGGTCTTTTCCCCCGGCCGGTTATGGGAATTCTCTGGAACAAAATTCTAGCTAGCTATGGAACGAGTTGAATTCTAGAATCTTGTTTGGCAGAAAAAGATCAAAAGAGGGAAGATGGAAAATGAGCCAGTCATCCACAGTAACTTGCCAGGGACTGTTTGTTACACTGGAGGAAGTAAAGAAGGAAGGGAAGGAAGGAAGGAAACGGCTATCCAGGAAGGCCTAGCCCAGCTCAGCTGTAATGGATGCTGTGGGCTTGCTGTCCAGGTACTTCACATCCTGCCTTTGATAGCAAGTCACTGAAACACAGTGCATGGAGGTCAGGCCCCACTGTCTGGGGACCTATTAGGGGCTAACAGTGAGCTAGATGGCCCACACAGCACTCTGCTCCATACTGCAGGCACTAAGTACACTAAGTACCCCAACCCCAGCGCCACATCTGATCTGGGGCCAGCCAGAGCGGTGCTTGGGGACCGCTCCTCCTGAACCGTCATTTGTCTCAGACCATCGCCAGCCAGCAGCGCCTGCGGTCAAATTAAGCCTTGATCTATGGGAAAGGCCACAGTACTGGCCTCTCTCACTGCTGCTACTGCCTCCCCTATGAGGGTTAGCTACACCACTGGTCTATTAGAGAAGGGCTCAGTGTTCACAGCCACTCACTAAGAATATCTTAGAGATAACGATAGTAAAACTACAAAGCAATATGGTTTGATATTGATATGGTGTTTCTGTTTTCGGCCCATGGGAGCTTTATTATCCACACTGTTCTGTTCTTACTGTAGTTCCCAGAGACTCCCTTTGCTGTCTGTTTCTAATGCTTAGTTGTGACAGTGATCTGAAGGGATGAAGCCATCACTAACGAGTGTGAGCCTGTCAGTAACGCGCTGCATTTTGGTATTGAATAAAAACAACAGCATCACAACACAGTGACTTGATATAACGAAGGCACGAGGTGAACTTTATTACTATCTTTATTAACTAGGCAAGTCAGTTAAGAACAAATTCTTATTTACAATGACAGCCTACCCTGGACAAACCCGAATGACGCTGTGCGCCGCCCTATAGAACTCCTAATCACGGCTGGATGTGATACAGCCCAGGATCGAACCAGGGTCTGTAGTTACAGCTCTAGCACTGAGATGCAGTGAGCCCTGAAGCCCTGAAATACCTGGACAGCACAGAAACATTGTGCTCTGAGAGTCTCTAGGAAAACAAGGGGGATTGCAAGGGAAGATCAGCAGCTAGGCCTTTCTGCAGGTCATCTACAGTCTGGCTGTCTCCAGTCAAACCCTATTCCCTATAGAGGGCACTATTTTGGCTCTGGTCAAACATAGTGCACTAGATATATGATGATTAGGGTGTGGTTTTAGACCGGGCCTCTGTCTCAAGGAACATGGTACTGGCTGAGAGCCCACATGGACAGGAGGAGTTGTATCAGGCTATGACACTGAGTTGCTCCCAGTCTCCTACAGGCCACAGTCAGACCCTGGTTTGGTGTTAAGTGTTCATCCACTGGCTTTGTGTTACTGTCAACACCATCATGTTGGGTTTTCAGCACCTCTTTAGGTGGCTGCCTGCTCCCAGGCCTGCTATTCTCTCTCTCTCTCTCTCTCTCTCTCTCTCTCTCTCTCTCTCTCTCTCTCTCTCTCTCTCTCTCTTTCTCTCTCTCTCTCTCTCTCTCTCTCTCTCTCTCTCTCTCCTGACCCATTCTGTAATACCTACATGTTTCAAGCAGACCAACATAATCTCTGTCACCCCGTAGTACTCAAATATGTAGCCAGGAAAAGGCTGGTCGTGGCTCACATCAACATCCTGGACCCACTCCACCTCTCATACCGCCCCAACAGATTCACAGACGCCCCAACAGATTCACAGACGCTGTCTCCCCGCCGATGACGAGGAGACAGCCTACAGGGAGGAGGTCAGAGACCTGGCAGTGTGGTGCCAGGACATCAACATCTCCCTCAACGTCAGCAAGACAAAGGAGCTGATCGTGGACTACAGGAAACGGAGGGCCGAGCACACCTCTATCCACATCGATGGGGCTGTAGTGGAGCAGGTAGAGAGCTTCAAATTCCTTGGTGTCCACATCACTAAGGAATTATCATGGTTCACACACACTAACACAGTCGTGACGAGGGCACAACAACACCTCTTCCCTCTCAGGAGGTTGAAAAGATTTGACATGGGTCCTCAGATCCTCAAAAAGTTATACAGCTTCACCATTGAGCATCTTGACTGGCTGCATCACCGCTTGCTATGGCAACTGTTTGGGAACCAACCACAAGGCGCTACAGAGGGTAGTGCGTACAGCCCAGTACATCACTGGGGCCAAGCTCCCTACCATCCAGGACCTCTATACCAGGCGGTATCAGAGGAAGGCCCTAAACATTGTCAAAGACTCCAGCCACCCAAGTCATAGACTGTTCTCTCTGCTACCACACAGCAAGCTGTACCGATGCACCAAGTCTGGAACCAACAGGACCCTGAACACCTTCTATCCCCAAGACATAAGATTGTTACAGATTTAATCCAGGTAGCTATTTGGTTAACTATTTAACTAACTCTTTTGACTCATCACATACGCTGCTGCTACTGTTTATTATCTGTCACTTTACCCCTACCTATATGTACATATCTACCTCAATTACATCGTACCCCTGCACATCGACTCTGTACTGGTACCTCGTGTATATAGCCATGGTATCGTTACTCATTGTGTATTTATTTTTCTATTCTAAAAAAATATTAAGTAGCTCAGCTGAATCCAATCTGCCCGTTGTCGAGGCGGTGCGGTCCATGGCAACAGAATGCTCTGTTTCCATGTTCCTGGTTCCTTTGGTGTTGTATACAGCCTTTCCTGTACAGCGTCCCTGGAGCCCAGCCAATAGCCAGGACTCAACCAGCCTGTCAAACTTAATCCCGGCCAATGCGGGCGCTGAAAGCTGGCATGGAAGACATTTCAGAGGGAAGCGTGGTGTCACACTATTCTGTTTCCACCAGTTGTCTGAGGAGGAGAGTAGAGGGACTGTAGGAGAGATCAGTAAGCCTTCTCTCTCTGTAGGAATGCTGCATCCATCCACACACACAGGAAGGCTCTAAAAGATGTTTAGCTCCAATTAGAATACGTACATTTGCATTTGCCTGTTCTAAAGCAGGCCCATTCACAGGATTAGCATTGTGTTAATGTGATGACAAGCTCTCCACTTTAAGAATAGGGTGTCATATATCATAACGGCTCTTTGATGCTGATCCATTCATTCTCCACACACACACACACACACACACACACACACACACACACACACACACACACACACACACACACACACGCACGCACGCGCACGCACGCACGCACACACGCACGCACGCACGCACGCACGCACGCACGCACGCACGCACGCACGCACGCACGCACGCACACACACACACACACACACACACACACACACACACACACACACACACACACACACACACACACACAGTATTTGCGTTTGTTAACACCACACGGAGGTGGACATCTTCAGTCGCTCCAGGTTTCCCATGAATCAGGGCAGCTTGTTCCTTTCTGTTCTCGGGGAAATCACATTAAGTGGAGCCCTGCGTTTGGCTCACACCAGTCCTGTCTTAATAGCAGTCATTTGGGGAGGAGAGAAAGAGAGGGATAGAATGGGAGAAGAAAAGGCGCTCTCACAACACTAATTCCAGGCAACAAAAACACCCCTCTCTGTCTCTCTCGGATCCACCACATCAATTTGCATTAGAATAACCAGCAGCTAAATATGTAACACGAAAATAACTCACTTCTATTTATACACGCAGGCAGCACAGCTCCTGCAGCGTGGCTCTGCAGTGTTGCTAGCGACTTGCTACCGTGCTGCGTGCTAACTGCAGGCACCAGTGTACCCTCCTGCTCCGTTGTCAAGCATAGGCCTCCCACACCATGACTGTACGGGTTCACTACACTACCCGCTACACAAGTTGTCTTCACACAGCCTTTCAGAGAGAGAGAGAGAGGGTGTGGGGGGGAGATATATCATGAGGGAGGGGTAGACTCATAAAACTTTGAGGAAGAATGAGTTTATCCCTCCTTTCTGGTCTTCTCATTTACAGTGATCCATGAGGAGGTTTATATTTATGGGGCTGTACGGTAACCACAGGGTGCTCTCCTACAGACCAGCACACAGCTACTATGACATATACATCAAACCATACACAGCCATAGGTATCCCTGTACTACTGCTGCTCTCTACACTGATCTACAGTGCCTTCGGAAAGTATTCAGGCCCCTTGACTTTTTCCACATTTTGTTAGGTTACGGCATTATTTTCAAATTGATTAAATCGTTTTTTCCCCTCATCAATCTACACACAATAACCCATAATGACAAAGCAAAAACAGGTTTTTATAAAATGCTACTAATTTATACTTTTTTTACTCAGTACTTTGTTGAAGCACCTTTGTCAGTTATTACAGACTCAAGTCTTCTTGGGTGTGATGCTACAAGATTGGCACACCTGTATTTGGGGAGTTTCTCCCATTCTTCTCTGCAGATCCTCTCAAGCTCTGTCAGGTTGGATGGGGAGCGTTGCTGCACAGCTATTTTCAGGTCTCTTCAGAGATCTTCGTTTGTGTTCAAGTCCGGGCTCTGGCTGGGCCACTCAAGGACATTCAGAGACTTGTCCCGAAGCCACTCCTGTGTTGTCTTGGCTGTGTGCTTAGGGTCATTGTCCTGTTGGAAGGTGAACCTTCGCCCCAGTCTGAGGTCCTGAGCTCTCTGGAGCTGGTTTTCATCAAGGATCTCTCTGTACTTTGCTCCGTTCATCTTTCCCTCGATCGTGACTCGTCTCCCAGTCCCTGCCACTGAAAAACATCCCCACAGCATGATGCTGCCACCACCATGCCTCACTGTAGGGATGGTGCCAGGTTTTCTCCAGACGTGACGCTTGGCATTCAGGCCAAAGAGTTCAATCTTGGTTTCATCAGACCAGAGCATCTTGTTTCTCATGGTCTGAGAGTCTTTGGGTGCCTTTTGGAAAACTCAAAGCGGGCTGTCATGGGACTTTTACTGAGGAGTGACTTCCGTCTGGTCACTCTACCATAAAGGCCTGATTGGTGGAGTGCTGCAGCGATGGTTGTCCTTTTGGAAGGTTCTCCCATCTCCACAGAGGAACTCTAGAGCTCTGTCAGAGTGACCATCGGGTTCATGGTCACCTCCCTGACCAAGGCCCTTCTCCTCCGATTGTTCAGTTTGGCCATGCAGACAGCTCTAGGAAGTCTTTGTGGTTCCAAACTTCTTTCATTTAAGAATGATGTAGGCCATTGTGTTCTTGGGGACCTTCAATGCAGCAAAAATGTTTTGGTTCCCTTCCCCAGGTCTGTGCCTTGACACAAGCCGGTCTCTGAGCTCTATGGACAATTCCTTCGACCTCATGGCTTGGTTTTTCCTCTGACTTGCACTGTCAACTGTGGGACCTTATATAGACAGGTGTGTGCCTTTCCAAATCATGTCCAATCAATTGCATTTTCCACTGGTGGACTCCAATCAAGCTCAATTTCGAGTCTCATAGCAAAGTGTCTGAATACTTATGTAAATATGATATTGAAGTTTTGTTTTTACATTTGCAAAATTCTCAAAAAACTTGTTTACACTTTGTCATTATGGGATATTGTGTGTAGATTGCTGTGGATTTTTATTTATTGAATCAATTTTAGAATAAGGCTGTAATGTAACAAAATGTGGAAAAAGTCAAGGGGTCTGAATACTTTCTGAAGGCACTGTATGTGTGAATACTACTCACAGATCAAAGTAGACAACTCTTTACACGCTCTGTGGCAAGGAACCACATTATTAATCTCCTTTAGTTTCTCTATAATTCAAAAGCTGCATGTTGTTCTTTTTTAGAACAGTGTGGGGGGGGGGGGGGGGGAAACTGAAAAAAGACAGGCGTAAAATCGTGGGTCATTTAAGATGTGTTTACTGAGGAATAAACACACACAGGATGACTTATAATTCGAAGCTTTACCTCAGAGTTTCCCCTTCCTCCCCATTTTCATTTCTTCTATATCAGGATCTCATCTCGGAGGATAATGCTGTGATTTTATGGCCATTCTCTGTGCTGAATCCGTGGAATTATCCGTGTTAATGCTACAATCATGCTGATAATACCATTACCTAATCCTGGCGGTGCAGCTCTTGTACCCTTAGCTGTTGCCAGAGTGATCCAGATAATTCCGCTAACTAATGCGTCAGTCACTCTCTGATTTCCCAGCCAGCGCATGGCTGTCACGACCTCCTGCCACTGGCTCCAGGCCCAACACCTACTGTATACCAGCACCGCTACCACCCCACAGACACGTCTTCTCACAGGGACGCAGGATCGCTCACAATGCTATTTATTTATGTTGCCGTTATAGTTCACAGATATCAAATAAGCTGGATTCATTTGATGCACTCTGATATTACAACGTGATATGTTTCTATAGTAGAATGTGGGGCGTAACTCAATATGTTCAAGTCATCTTTATCTTGGCCAGGTCGCAGTTGCAAATGAGAACTTGTTCTCAACTAGCCTACCTGGTTAAATAAAGGTGAAATTTAAAAAAATAATAATAATAAAAAATATAAGCAATCTGTGGAACTTTTACTGTATGTCGTCATTATAGTTTACGCAACAAAATACCCCACACAATAAAAGACACAGATTCATAATGATAATACATATTGAAATAGTGTAATTATTTTGTCATAGACTCGTTAAAAAATCTCTATTAAATAGCTGAATGGCAGTGTTGTGTTCTCCTCTGCCTCCTCTCCAATGTGATTACCACCCACTTCTGTATTTCCACGGTGGTTGGTGTAATCTTTGGCTCTCCTCCTCTGTGGCTAGCTGTACAAACATCACCACCTCCACACAGTCTCAGTCAGTCACCAACAGAGGTCGGAGAGAGAGACAGGGAGAGAGAGAGACAGGGAGAAAGAGAGACAGGGAGAAAGAGAGACAGGGAGAAAGAGAGACAGGGAGAGAGAGACAGGGAGAGAGAGAAGGGAGAGAGAGACAGTGAGAGAGAGACAGGGAGAGAGGAGACAGGAGACGAGAGAGAGAGGAGAGAGGGACAGGAGAGAAAGAGAGACAGGGAGAAAGAGAGACAGGGAGAGAGAGACAGGGAGAGAGAGACAGGGAGAGAGAGACAGGGAGAAAGAGAGACAGGGAGAGAGAGACAGGGAGAGAGAGAGACAGGGAGAGAGAGAGAGACAGTGAGAGAGAGACAGGGAGAGAGAGACAGGGAGAGAGAGACAGGGAGAGAGGGACAGGGAGAGAGAGACAGGGAGAGAGAGAGACAGGGAGAGAGAGAGACAGGGAGAAAGAGAGACAGGGAGAAAGAGAGACAGGGAGAGAGAGACAGGGAGAGAGAGACAGGGAGAGAAAGACAGTGAGAGAGAGACAGGGAGAGAGAGACAGGGAGAGAGGGACATGGGAGAGAGAGACAGAGAGAGAGAGACACTGAGAGCGGGACATTGGAGAAAGAGACAGGGAGAGATGGACATGGGAGAAAGAGACGGGGAGAGATGGACATGGGAGAGAGAGACAGGGAGAGAGAGACAGGAAGAGAGAGACAGGGAGTAAGAGACAGGGAGTGAGAGACAGGGAGAGAGAGTCAGGGAGAGAGGGACATGGGAGAGAGAGACCGGAAGAGAGAGACCGGGAGAGAGAGACAGGGAGAGAGAGACAGGGAGAGAGAGACAGGGAGAGAGAGACAGGGAGAGAGAGACGTGTGAGAGAGGGACATGTGAGAGAGGGACAGGAAGAGAGAGACGGGGAGAGAGATACAGGGAGAGAGAGACAGGGAGAGAGAGACAGGAAGAAAGGGACATGGGAGAGACAGAGGGGAAGAAATATACATAATTTAATATTGCGTTTAGTTGTATAATATAGTTTAATTTACAAAAAACAAAGGTACATAAAATACCTCTAGACATTCAAAGGTATGGTTATGTATGGATATGTTTAGTAAGCAAACGAGGGCTCATGTTCATAGGATACGGTAAACCCTTAGAATGCATAAAGATGGAAATAGAAAATACAATATAAATTCTGAATATGATTGGGAGTGTTTGTGAAAGCAAAACTAATAGTGGATTAACAGTATTGGTATAGTGACGGTATGTCACAGCTGTCGTCTTTGATTCACATCACTGCAAAAGCCATTTGGGAAATGTCCTTAACTACAAAGGGCTCTATAATCATTCTGGACGCTGGGGACGGGATGGAGAAAATCCTTACATTCATGGGGCCCAGATTCATGGCTGTTTCTGTTTGGCTAGTCATTTCCGAGTGCAGCGCAGCTATTTTATTTGGCCTGGTCTTGGCTCCAGGACAGGGGGACAGTCTTCCTCTACTGCTGAGCCCAAAGAATGTCCTTGCTTACTTTTCCTCTGCTTTCCTCTGCTTCTCTTTTCGAGAAACTAAAGATGAAAATCTGGATGGCAGCCCTGCTTGAGTTATTGGTTTAAAGTAAGAGGAGGGAGGGAGAGAGGGAACGGGAGAGAGGGGAACCTCAGAACCTGTGTTTGTGTTAAGGAGTTGGGTTCCGTTTTTCCCGGCAGAGGGATTTCTCACCTCTCAATGCGGAACTGAATTATTGTTTGTTTTTGAAAAGTATACAGCTCGTGTTGAACATTTGAATAGCACAGTTGTGATTAAATTGGGCCAATATCATAGTCATTGGCGTTACTAATATTCAAGCATATGCTACAGCTTTCCGTCGGATGTCGGTCACAATAAACCCTGGATTGAAGCATCTTCAAAGTTGATTGCACGATGTCCTTTGAGTAATTCAGAAGGACATTGGCTAGCGTTAACCAGTAGCGTAACTAACATCCATGTACTCTTACAGAGGTGAACTATCCCTTTAAGATGGAAGTAAACGATCCCTTTAAGATCACCGGGGTCAGTCAAGGCGAAACAGACATAGTTATTTCCCACAACCCACTGCATGTTAGGCGCTGCAATGCCCACTGTATAAGACACGTGTTCCATTGTGCATGTGTATGCCGGTGTGTACAGCACAGGCTATTTGTTTTCATTTAGCCTGGCGTTACCCAATGTAAATATATACATGATACACTCTTCAGGTGTGGGCCATTTACAACCTGAGCGTGTCTTTCATGTGTTTTGCCCCAGGTGCAATGTCTTCCACTGGGGGGGGGGGGGGGCTAATGAAGTGGCTTCCATCCTGCATGCCTGGAGAGATAAACACAGCCCTCTGATGCTCTGCAGTTGACCACTCCTTCTTCCACTCAACTAAATGACTGCTTTACCATGTAGCACTCTACTTGATACAATGTTGTTACTACAGAATTGACACTGGTACAGTGGCATGGACATTACAACACAGGTTAGCAACTGTATGTCCAGTCTTATGAAGTCTAATCCTCACTACACTTAGAACTCTATACTGCTCATACAAGTTGAAACAGTCTCTTTCTGCCTTTAGAAACGTCACACAGAGATAGATGGTCCTTTGTAGCGGCTATCCTCATCGTCCAGCTTTACCACTGTGTGTCTTATCCCCTACCTAATTGGGACTGATCCCTGGCCCTCTCTTCCTCTCTCCCCCCTCTCTCCTGTCTTTATGCGGCAGAGTGGTAAGGGGATATGTCTTAAATGGGGGATGGAGCTCCCAGCTTACCCTCTTACCATAAGGCAGTATGTGTGTTCAGTTTTGTTACCGCTAACCTGCTTGTTTGGTGCGTGTGTGTGCGTGTGCTTATGTGTGTGGTGTGTCTAAGATGAGTAGGGGGACAGAGAAATCCCATTTACAGAACGTGTTAGTGCCACACTTCCCCCATACACAACCTGAAACCCTGTGTAATCCACTACACACTCAACTGCATCTCACACAACACACACACACCCACACACACACCAACACCCCACCCACCCACACACACACACACACACACACACACACACACACCAACACACACACCACACCACACACACACACCACACACACACACACACACACACACATACACACACACACCCTGCCTCCAGACTCTGATGCCCGGCAGTGAGCTGTGTATATGCTACACGGTGAGTGTTACCTACCGTGAAACATGACAGCTAATGATATAAAAATCTCTTTCTGCCTTTTTTTTCCTGTGTGTGTGTGTGTGTGTGTGTGTGTGTGTGTGTGTGTGTGTGTGGGTGTGTGTGTGTGTGTGTGTGTGTGTGTGTGTGTGTGTGTGTGTGTGTGTGTGTGTGGTGTGTGTGTTGTGTGTGTGTGGCGTGTGCGTTTCCCTGTAATTCCTCTGAAGCACAAGTAATTTATTTCAGTTCATCGATTAACCAGAGGCAGATAGCAGCCCTTTCATGTCAAGAGAAGAAAGGAGGCTTACCTATTTTGTTGTTTACTACAGAGTACATCTAAAGCACTAGAAGTAGTAGTAATAGTAGTAGTAGAAGTAGCACTAGAAGTAGTAGTAGTAGTAAGAGCAGTATAATTGTGCTAGTAGTAGTAGTAGTAGCAGCAGCAGCTGCAATAGCAGTAAGTTAGTAGTAGTGGTAGTAGTAGTAGTAGTCTGCTAGTAGCAGTAGTAGCAGTGGTAGTATGCTGGTATTAGTAGTAGCAGTAGTCTGCCAGTAGTAGTAGCAGTAGTAGTCTGCTAGTAGTAGTAGTAGTAGTAGTAGTACGCTGCTAGTATTAGTAAAAGCAGTAGTAGAAAAGTACTCTGCTAGTAGGAGTAGTAGGAGTAGTAGTAGCAGTAGTCTGCCAGTAGTAGTAGTAGCAGTAGTAGTCTGCTAGTAGTAGCAGTAGTCTGCCAGTAGTAGTAGTAGCAGTAGTAGTCTGCTAGTAGTAGCAGTAGCATGTTAGTAGTAGTAGTAGTAGTAGCAGTAGTAGTCTGCTAGTAGTAGTAGTCATGTTAGTAGCAGTAGTAGTAGCAGTAGTAGTCTGCTTATAGTAGTAGCATGTAGTAGTAGTAGTAGTAGCAGTATAGCGTAGTAGTAGTTCAGTAGTAGTAGTAGTAGTAGTAGCAGTAGTAGGCTGCTAGTAGTAGTAGTAGCAGTAGTAGGCTGCTAGTAGTAGTAGTAGCATGTTAGTAGTAGTAGTAGTAGCAGTAGTAGTCTGCTAGTAGTAGTAGTAGCATGTTAGTAGAACTAGTAGTAGTAGCAGTAGGTAGTAGTAGTTAGCTAGTAGCAGTAGTAGGCTGCTAGTAGTAGTAGTAGCAGTAGTAGTCTGCTAGTAGTAGTAGTAGCATGTTAGTAGTAGTAGTAGTAGCAGTAGTAGTCTGCTAGTAGTAGCAGTAGCATGTTAGTAGTAGTAGTAGTAGTAGCAGTAGTAGGCTGCTAGTAGTAGTAGTAGCATGTTAGTAGTAGTAGTAGTAGTAGCAGTAGTAGGCTGCTAGTAGTAGTAGTAGCATGTTAGTAGTAGTAGTAGTAGCAGTAGTAGTCTGCTAGTAGTAGCAGTAGCATGTTAGTAGTAGTAGTAGTAGTAGCAGTAGTAGGCTGCTAGTAGTAGTAGTAGCATGTTAGTAGTAGTAGTAGTAGTAGCAGTAGTAGTCTGCTAGTAGTAGCAGTAGTCTGCCAGTAGTAGTAATAGCAGTAGTAGTATGCTAGTAGTAGTAGTCTGCTAGTATTAGTAATAGCAGTAGTAGAAAAGTACTCTGCTAGTAGTAGTAGCAGTGGTAGTCTGCTAGCAGTAGCAGTAGCAGTAGTAGTAGCAGTAGTAGTCTGCTAGTAGTAGTAGTAGTAGTACTCTGCTAGTATTAGTAAAAGCAGTAGTAGAAAAGTACTCTGCTAGTAGGAGTAGGAGTAGTAGTAGTAGTAGCAGCAGTAGTCTGCCAGTAGCAGTAGTAGCAGTGGTAGTCTGCTAGTCGTAGTAATAGCAGTAGTAGAAAAGTACTCTGCTAGTAGTAGTAGTAGTCTGCTAGTAGTAGTAGTCTGCTAGTAGCAGTAGTAGCAGTGGTAGTATGCTAGTAGTAGTAGTCTGCTAGTATTAGTAATAACAGTAGTAGAAAAGTACTCTGCTAGTAGGAGTAGTAGGAGTAGTAGTAGCAGTAGTCTGCCAGTAGTAGTAGTAGCAGTAGTAGTCTGCTAGTAGTAGCAGTAGGTCTGCCAGAGTAGTAGTAGGTAGCAGCTAGTAGTAGTCTGTAGTAGTAGCAGTAGTAGGCATGCTAGGTAGTAGTAGTAGCTGATATGCAGTAGTAGGAGATAGTAGCTATAGTAGTCGAATAGTAGTTAGCTGAGTAGTAGCACGTGTGCCAGTAGTTACGTAATAGCAGTAGTGAGTATGCTAGTAGTAGTAGTTGCTAGAAGTCTAGTAATAGCAGGAGTAGCAAAAAGTACTCTTATGATAGTGTTAGTAAGTAGCAGTGGTCGTACGTCTGTAGGGCAGTTAGCGAGTAGCAGTAGTACAGGAGTGAGCCTGTTTAGTCAGTCTGTAGTTAGTAGTAGTACTCGTAGCTACTCATGCAGTATGTATTAGATAAAAGCTAACAAGTAGTAGAAAAAGCTTACCTATGCTAGTATTAGTTCGGTAGGTTAGTTAGTGAGTGTAGCAGCAGTAGTCTGCCGGAGAGTAAAGACAGTCACACAGGTGTAAGCAAGGTGGGTAGTATGCTATGTCGTAGTTAATAGCAGATAGTAGAAAATGTACTATGCTAGCTTAGTAGTAGTAGTAGTGCTGCTCAGTAGTAGTAGTACTGCTATAAGTAGCGTGTAGCAGTAGGAGTAGTAGTGCTAGTAGTAGATAGGTCTGCTAGTATTAGTAATAACCAGTGTAGAAAAGTACTGCTTAGGATTCGAGTATGAGTTAGTAGGAGTAGGCAGTAGTTAGCAGTAGAGTTGCGTGAGCAGTAGTGGCGCGAGAATAGGTGCAGTTAGTGCCTAGTAGTAGTAGTAGCAGTAGTAGTCTGCTAGTAGTAGCAAGATAGTAGGCTGCAGTTTCGAGTAGTAGTATGACCATGTAGTAGTAGTAGTCTAGTAGAGATGAGGTCAGTCTGCGCAGGTCATTAGTAATAGGCCAGTAGTCAGTAAAAACAGAGAGTGAGTGATGTAGCTGCTAGTCTGTAGCTCAGCATGTAGTATGTACAGACTGATAGAGATAGTATAGCTAGGCGGAGTGCAGCAGTAGCAAGTAGTAGTAGCCAGTAGTAGTCTGCTGTAGTAGTAGTAGTAGTACTCTGTAGTATTAGTAAAGCAGGTAGTAGAAAAAGTACTCTGCTAGTAGGAGTAGGAGTAGTAGTAGATTTAGTAGCAGCATAGTCTGCCAGTAGCAGTCGTAGCAGTGGTAGTGCTAAGTCGTGTAGTAATAGCAGTAGTAGAAAAGTACCTGCGTAGTGTAGTAGTTCGTAGGTGTAGTAGTCTGCTAGTATAGTAGTCTGCTAAGTTAGTAGTAGCTCTTTGCTAGTCGTCAGTAGTAGTCTGCTAGTAGTAGCTAAGGTAGTAGCAGTGGTATGTATGCTAGTAGTTAGTAGTCTGCTAGTATTAGTAAAACAGTAGTAGAAAAGTACTGCTACAGATATAAGTAGCAGTGGTAGTCTGCTAGTATAGTATGTAGCAGTAAGTAGTAGTAGTAGTTTAAGTTTAGTAGTTGAAGAGTAGTAGATAGATAGTCTTGCTAGTAGTAGAAGTAGTAGCGGCTGCAGTAGTAGTAGTAGCATGTTAGTAGTAGTAGATCGATAGTTGTAGTAGTAGTAGTAGTAGTAAGTAAGTAGGTAGCACATTAGTAGTTAGCATTAGTAGCATGTTAGTGTAGTTACTAGTAGTACTGGTAGAGCATGTATAGTGTAGTTAGTAAGTTAGTAGTAACATTAGTAGTTGCTTAGTAGCAGTAGTAGCCTGTTAGTAGTACTAGTAGTAGTAGTAGTGTAGATATTAGTAGTAGTAGTAAGTTCAGTAACAGTAGTAGTTGCTAGTAGCATGTAGACAGTTGTAGCCATGTTGTAGATAACTAGTCAGTAGTAGGTAGCAATGTGCAGGTAGAATAGTAGTAGTAAGTAGTAGTAGTATGTAGTAGTAGTAACCAGTAGTAGTTTGCTAGTAGTCAGTTAGTAGCATCTTAGTAGTAGTAGTAGTAGTAACAGTAGTAGTATGCTAGTAGTAGTAGTAGCATGTTAGTAGTACTAGTAGTAGTAGTAGTAGTAGTAGCAGTTGTAGTTTTATGCTAGTAGCAGTAGTAGTAGTAGTATGCTAGCAGTAGTAGTAGCAGTAGTAGTATTCTAGTAGGAGTAATAGCATGCTAGTTTTAGTAGTAGCAACGGTAGTAATAGCAGTTATAGTGGTATTAGTAGTAGTAGTAGTAGTAGTAGTAGTAGTAGTAGTAGTAGTAGTAGTAGTAGTAGTATCATTCTAGTAGTAGTAGTAGTAGTAGCATGTTTGTAGTAGTAGTAGTAGTAGTAGTAGTAGTACTAGTTGTACTAGTAGTACAATAATTGGAAACAGGGCAGTTAGCTTTAGTAGT
>NC_052313.1:49900926-49940926 GCF_016432855.1 Salvelinus namaycush
TCATTCTGGTGTCTATCTGTGTCTTCCCCCTTCCCCCCCCCCCCCCCCCCCATTTCTTGTTGTCTTCCCTGTTGTCTTCCCTGTTGTCTTCCCTATTGTCTCTCCCCTGTTGCTCTCCTCTCCTGTTGTTCCCTATTGTCTCTCTTGTGTCTTCTCCTGTTGTCTCTCCTCTCCTGTTGTCTCCCCGATTGTCTCTCCTGTTGTCTCTCCTGTTGTCTTCCCTGTTGTCTTCCCTGTTGTCTTCCCGTGTCTTCCTGTTGTTCTCCTGTTGTCTTCCTGTTGTCTTTCCTGTTGTCTTCCCTGTTGTTTCCTGTTGTCTCTCCTGTTGTCTCTCTGTTGTTCCCTGTTGTCTTCCCTGTTGTCTTCCGTTGTCTTCCTGTTGTCTTCCCTATTGTCTTCCTGTTGTCTCTCCTCTCCGTTGTCTACCCTATTGTCTCCCCTGTTGTCTACTCCTGTTGTCTCTCCTCCCTGTCTCCCCAATTGTCACTCTACTGTTTCTCCTCATGTTCGTATTCCCTGTTCCGTCTCTTCCCTGTTGTCTTCCCTGTTGTCTTCCCTGTTGTCTCTCCTGTTGTCTCTCCTGTTGTCTTCCCTGTTGTCTTCCCTGTTGTCTTCCCTGTTGTCTTCCCTGTTGTCTTCCCTATTGTCTCTCCTGTTGTCTCTCCTGTTGTTTCCCCTGTTGTCTCTCCTGTTGTCTTCCCTGTTGTCTTCCCTGTTGTCTTCCCTGTTGTCTTCCCTGTTGTCTTCCCTATTGTCTCTCCTGTTGTCTCTCTCTCCTGTTGTCTCCCCTATTGTCTCTCCTGTTGTCTCTCCTGTGTCTTCCCTGTTGTCTTCCCTGTGTCTTCCCTGTTGTCTTCCCTATTGTCTCTCCTGTTGTCTTCCCTGTTGTCTTCCCTGTTGTCTTCCCTATTGTCTCCTGTTGTCTCTGCTCTACTGTTGTCTCCCTATTGTCTCGTGTTGTTTCCCCTGTTGTCTCTCCTGTTGTCTCTCCTGTTGTCTCTCCTGTTGTCTCTCCTGTTGTCTCCCCTGTTGTCTCCCCTGTTGTCTCACCTCTCCTGTTGTCTCTCCTCTCCTGTTGTCTCTCCTGTTATCTCCTGCTGTCTCTCCGTTGTCTCTCCTCTCCTGTTGTCTCTCCTGTTGTCTCCCCTGTTAACTCCCCTGTTGTCTCTCCTCTCCTGTTGTCTCTCCTGTTATCTCCTGCTGTCTCTCTGGTTGTCTCTCTTGTTGTCTCCTGTTGTCTCCCCTATTGTCTCTCCTCTCCTGTTGTCTCTCCTGTTATCTCCTGCTGTCTCTCCGGTTGTCTCTCCTCTCCTGTTGTCTCTCTTGTTGTCTCTCCTCTCCTGTTGTCTCTCTTGTTGTCTCTCCTCTCCTGTTGTCTCTCTTGTTCTCTCCTGTTGTCTCTCTTGTTGTCTCCTGTTGTCTCTCCTCTCCTGTTGTCTCCCCTGTTGTCTCTCTTGTTGTCTCTCTTGTTGTCTCCTGTTGTCTCCCCTATTGTCTCTCCTGTTGTCTCTCCTCTCCTGTCTCCCCTGTTGTTTCCCCTGTTGTCTCTCCTTTCCTGTTGTCTCTCCTGTTATCTCCTGCTGTCTCTCCTGTTGTCTCCTGTTGTCTCTCCTCTCCTGTTGTCTCTCCTCTCCTGTCTCCCCTGTTGTTTTCCCTGTTGTCTCTCCTCTCCTGTTGTCTCTCCTGTTGTCTCCTGTTGTCTCCCCTGTTGTCTCTCCTCTCCTGTTGTCTCTCCTGTTATCTCCTGCTGTCTCTCCGGTTGTCTCTCCTCTCCTGTTGTCTCTCTTGTTGTCTCCTGTTGTCTCTCCTCTCCTGTTGTCTCTCTTGTTGTCTCCTGTTGTCTCTCCTCTCCTGTTGTCTCTCTTGTTCTCTCCTGTTGTCTCTCCTCCCCTGTCGTTTTCCCTGTTGTCTCCCCTGTTGTTTCCCCTGTTGTCTCTCCTTTCCTGTTGTCTCTCCTGTTGTCTCCTGTTGTCTCTCCTCTCCTGTTGTCTCTCTTGTTGTCTCCTGTTGTCTCTCCTCTCCTGTTGTCTCTCCTGTTGTCTCCTGTTGTCTCTCCTCTCCTGTTGTCTCTCCTGTTGTCTCCTGTTGTCTCTCCTCTCCTGTCTCCCCTGTTGTTTTCCCTGTTGTCTCTCCTCTCCTGTTGTCTCTCCTGTTGTCTCCTGTTGTCTCTCCTCTCCTGTCTCCCCTGTTGTTTTCCCTGTTGTCTCTCCTCTCCTGTTGTCTCTCCTGTTGTCTCCCCTGTTGTCTCTCCTCTCCTGTTGTCTCTCCTGTTGTCTCCTGTTGTCTCTCCTCTCCTGTCTCCCCTGTTGTTTTCCCTGTTGTCTCTCCTCTCCTGTTGTCTCTCCTGTTGTCTCCTGTTGTCTCTCCTGTTGTCTCTCCTGTTATCTCCTGCTGTCTCTCCGGTTGTCTCTCCTCTCTTGTTGTCTCTCTTGTTGTCTCCTGTTGTCTCTCCTCTCCTGTTGTCTCTTTTGTTGTCTCCTGTTGTCTCTCCTCTCCTGTTGTCTCTCTTGTTGTCTCCTGTTGTCTCTCCTCTCCTGTTGTCTCTCTTGTTGTCTCCTGTTGTCTCTCCTCTCCTGTTGTCTCTCCTGTTGTCTCTCTTGTTGTCTCCTGTTGTCTCTTCTTTCCTGTTGTCTCCCCTGTTGTTTCCCCTGTTGTCTCTCCTCTCCTGTTGTCTCTCCTGTTGTCTCTCCTCTCCTGTTGTCTCTCCTCTCCTGTTGTCTCTCCTCTCCTGTTGTCTCTCCTCTCCTGTTGACTCCCCTGTTTTCTCTCTTCTCCTGTTGTCTCTCCTGTTGTCTCTCCTGTTGTCTCTCCTGTTGTCTCTCCTCTCCTGTTGTCTCTCCTCTCCTGTTGTCTCTCCTCTCCTGTTGTCTCCCCTGTTGTCTATCATCTTCTGTTGTCTCTCCTGTTGTCTCTCCTCTCCTGTTGTTTGCCTTGTTGTCTCTCCTCTCCTGTTGTTTGCCTTGTTGTCTCTCCTCTCCTGTTGTCTCTTCTGTTGTCTCTCCTCTCCTGTTGTCTCTCCTCTTCTGTTGTCTCTCCTGTTGTCTCCTGTTGTTTCCCCCGTTGTCTCTCCTCTCCTGTTGTTTGCCCTGTTGTCTCTCCTCTCCTGTTGCTTGCCCTGTTGTCTCTCCTCTCCTGTTGTCTCCCCTGTTGTCTCTCCTCTCCTGTTGTCTCCCCTGTTGTCTATCATCTCCTGTTGTCTCCCCTGTTGTCTATCATCTTCTGTTGTCTCTCCTCTCCTGTTTCCCCTGTTGTCTCTCCTCTCCTGTTGTTTGCCCTGTTGTCTCTCCTCTCCTGTTGTCTCCCCTGTTGTCTCTCCTCTCCTGTTGTCTCCCCTGTTGTCTATCATCTCCTGTTGTCTCCCCTGTTGTCTATCATCTTCTGTTGTCTCTCCTCTCCTGTTGTTTGCCCTGTTGTCTCTCCTCTCCTGTTGTTTCTCCTGTTGTCTTTTCTCTCCTGTTGTTTGCCCTGTTGTCTATCATCTCCTGTTGTCTCCCCTGTTCTCTATCATCTTCTGTTGTCTCTCCTCTCCTGTTTCCCCTGTTGTCTCTCCTCTCCTGTTGTTTCTCCTGTTGTCTTTCCTCTCCTGTTGTTTGCCCTGTTGTCTATCATCTCCTGTTGTCTCCCCTGTTCTCTATCATCTTCTGTTGTCTCTCCTCTCCTGTTTCCCCTGTTGTCTCTCCTCTCCTGTTGTTTCTCCTGTTGTCTTTCCTCTCCTGTTGTTTGCCCTGTTGTCTCTCCTCTCCTGTTGTCTCTCCTATTGTCTCCTCTGTTGTCTACTAGAAGTCTGATACTCCTGCAGGCCTGTATTGAACATGTATCAGTAAGAGGGATACATATACTCTTGTCATATCCCACTTAGCACCATGTCATTCTCTCTCCCTCACACTTGGAATATTTCAGAATGTGAAATATTTTATTGGCCTAAAATCATCATCAATCAGATCCTCACTTTTGTACCTTTTGAAGTAGTATTGGGTGTCAAAGCATATATTTTTCTCAGAAGTCCTCTCCTGTGTGTGTACAGTGGAGTACCTTCTTTTCTAGGCTGTACGGTATTTGCATCAGACAGCCTGCCTCTGCTCCCCGGCTGTAAGAAGATTGGCTTCCAGAGAAGTTATTAAACATAATTGCAAACTAATTAGTACAGCGATCGCTTGGCACCTTAGTCTTGTGTGAGACACTCGATGTAGGTTTACAACATGCATTTAAATGTTACACTAATTAGTAATACATGATTAATGCATCACTACGGTGTGCTTTATAATAGTTATTAATAAAGCTCTATGGATTAGATTAGTAATTAATTTCCAAATGAAAACCTTTACATTATGTGCTTGGTAAATCCGTACTCACAACATGACCTGTATGTTACTGTGTTGTTCTATGATAATGACGCCACAACGTGCTTTGATTTGGAGTTAGAATTTAACTTTGTACACATGACATTCCACATGGTAGCAACCTGTACACTTAAGTAAAAATACTTTAAAGTACTACTTAAGTCGTTTTGGAAGGTATCTGTACTTTACTTTACTAGTTATACGTTTACTTCACTACATTCCTAAAGAAAATAACGTACTTTTTACTCAATACATTTTCCCTGACACCCAAAAGTACTCGTTACATTTTGAATGCTTAGCAGGACAGGAAAATGGTCCAATTCACGTACTTATCAAGAGAACACCCCTGGTCGTCCCTACTGCCTCTGATCCGGAGGATTCACTAAACACAAATGCTTTGTTTGTAAATGATGTCTGAGTGTTGGAGTGTGCCCCTGGTTTTATTAATATAAGGAATTATAAATTAATTAGACTTTTACTTTTACTTCTGATACTTGAGAATATTTGAGCAATTACATTTACTTTTGATACTTAAGTATATTTAAAACCCAATACTTTTAGACTTTTACTCAAGCAGTATTTCACTGGGTGACTTTCACTTTTACTTGAGTCATTTTTCAAGGGGCGGCAGGTAGCTTAGTGGTTAGAGCGTTGGGCCAGTAAGCAAAATGTTTCTGGATCGAATCCTCGAGCTGACAAGGTAAAAATCTGTCGTTCTGCCCCTGAACAATGCAGTTAACACACTGTTCCCCGGTAGGCCGTCATTGTAAATAAGAATTTGTTCTTAACTAACTTGCCCAGTTAAAAAAAGGTTACATAAAAAAAAGATATATTTCATTAAGATATCTTTACTTTTACTGAAGTATGACAGTTAGGTACTTTTTCCACCACTGCAACTTGCTTCTTTGAGATGGTGATTATCAGTTGGACCTACTGTACACTTGGTAATCAGTGCAGTCAACTGAAGATGGTCTTCAATACACTATTCCATATGATTCTACTGTAAAGTGTTAGCGAAGAAGACATTATTAATGTACTCTTGCTAAACGCAATCAGATCCAATCACAGTCAAGTAGGCTCTGAAGACAGAGTCCTACAGCACTGGCCACGTAATCCTACCATTATCCTACAGCATCAGTAGGACCCATAGCCTATCCATCATTACCATCATTACCATGAAACCTAAATGCTCGGTAGGATGTTGACCTGCTGGGATGCCGATCCTGTTCCTCAGGGATTAATCCGGTGTGACACTCCTCTTCCTTCCCTCCAATCACTAATGAGTTCAGCTTTGACCTCACAGCGGTTTCTTAATTTCCCCTAATTGAGCGGTCGTTAGCGGCCATGAGCCCTGCATGCGCTGGGTTGTGTGTGGTGTGGGGAAGAGGTGTGTGCCTACTCACGTGACGCCGGATGGCCTGGCACAGTTCGCAGGGGGCACCCATGACACGGGAGATCATTAATTCACCCTGCCTCGCCGCACGGCTTATTTTGGATGTTTTGGTAATGAGCGCCTGCTAAGGAGGGTAAACAAAGAGGCACGTCGCGGCCCTTTGATGTCAGACCATGTGAGAGCAACGCGGTCCGGAGACCTCCAGACACACACAGGTCTTTAGACAGGAGGTGGAAGCCAACCACCCTCCTCAGGAGGAGAGGAGAGGGGGAAAACAGAAAGGTAGAGAGCCTGGGCTTGGTTTCAGAAACAAACACTCATACACATACAGAGGCACACACACACACACACACACACACATCTGCCCCATAGTGCTACCTGCGAGCAGTCTCAAAGGGTTGCAACCCTCTTATCAAGGACATTAGTTTGAAGTTTCACACAGTCGCTCCAAAGATTAAAAAGTTCAAGTTAAAGCAGAATTGTTTGAGATTTAAACGTTTTAAACCAACATCGTGGCCACATGGAAAACAATGATGATTATTTTGAGTAGGAGAATCACCATTTCCCCATGTCAAACTCATTCTATCCACTTTGCCCAGGACTCAGATCAGCATGTTAATCTCCACTGATTCTGGGGTCTGAAAACTGGGGGAGAAAAGTGGGCTCTTGACTGTGGGATGACTCACGTGGAAGATTGGAGTTTGCTGCGTCTCTCACCTCTCTCTCTCTTTCTCTGTTTTTCTCTCCCTCCATTTCTTTCTCTCTCTCTCTCGAACCACGGCCACCAAGTGTCACAGTCCACAATTAGCCTCCCGCCCCCCCTGGTTCTTGTTTACATCCCTGCATGCCCAGACCCCGGGCTCTGAAGAGGAGAGGAGGGTGACGCCTTGACAGTTTTCTCTTCCCGGCGCAAACAAAAGGCCTTTGAATGATGAGCTGTTATTATGCAAATCAGCCTTGACTGATACTGTTTCAAAGAAGCGGCGAGCGACAAGCGGCCGAGTCCTACTGGTCTGCCATGATAGTGATCATTTTGGTGATTGCAGGGACCAGGGAGAAGGAGAGGAATGGGGCGAGAGTGACCGAGGTGCGTCTGGATTAGCATGTTGCTCTTACTTCCCTGCTGACCCCCGTGTGGAGAAACAGCCCCCCTCGGCCCACTGCTGGGAAATGCAAATTCTCTGGAGTAGACAGACATAGTTGATGTGACTTTGTCCAAGTGCAGAGAGGATGTTGGCCCAACTGTACTCCTCAAGGTTAAACACTCTCTCAATGTGATGTGATACAGCTCTGCAGTGTTTCAGTTTCATCGTTCAATATCGCTGCTTCTAAAGACAATGTGTGTGCATGTGTGTTTGTGCGTGCTTTTGTGTACAGTGCGTGTGTCTGCGCCCACACGTTTGTGTGTGTGTGTGTGTGTGTGCACGTGTGAACGTCTGTGCATGCATGCATCTTACTGAATGTGTGTGTGCGCGCCCGCACATTTGTGTGTGTGTGTGTGTGTGTGTGTGTGTGTGTGTGGTGCGGGTGAGTCACTGACTGTCAGGCTGACCCCGGCACTGCCCACACACACACACAGTGTGTCCATGTAGAGATGAGCTTTCTCATCAGCTGCTCTCTGACCTGCTACAGCTACAGCTCTGATCTGAGCCATATTCACCCAGTGTTGTTCTCCAACACCAGACAACATAATCCTCCAGCCAACGCTACAACCACTGCTAGTGAACCTGCTGTAAATCAGTGGGTTTGGGATTTAAGTGTGGTTCAGTTAGATATAGGACTTTACAATTAAGCTACTATCACGCTTTTTTAGAGAGAGAGAATATAAAATATAAAACAATTAGAGAATGTTATTTCCCCAAATTTGAAACCCTTATTCAAGGTTTCAAATACCTCTCTGATGAGGATAGGCTACCCGTCCTGTTGGGGGAGGACCCAGAGAGCTGTGGGTTGGCAGGGAACTACATTGCTGCCTGCCATATGATAAGTGACCAACCTGTACATGTCCTCTATTCTTATTCTTATTGTTCAACGTATGGTTATTTTGACTTATGGTCTCTTAACGTATGGTCTCTTTAACTTTAGTACGAGACAGAGCAGTATACTGTTGACAAAATAATCGTATTTGGGCCTTCCCAACCTCCCACCATTGTCTCAAGGACTCAAAATTCCCTTTTGTAACCCTCCATTTTTCCCAAAACAACAAAAGCCTTTCACAAAACATGACATCATGTAACAATTTAACATTAAAATACCAGTAAGGTGATGACCTTCGTGGACAGGACAAGTGAATATCAACAGTAATAATATGATGATCAGAGAAACCCACAGGAGTAATGTCACACCTTCCAACCCTACTACAGTAGTGATCAGATACGTACAACCTGTCTAACCTTGCTGCACTGACATGACCTTCATTAATTTTCAGCCATGTGTACTGCCTAACTTTTGCATTCCTTACTCTCCACACATCAGAAAGCTCTAACTCGGTTAATAGGCCAGACAGGAAAGTGGCTGACCGCAGGTTGAGGTTCTTCAGCAGTGCGATCAACAGTAAAATCCACAGTACAGTTCCAGTCCCCCCCTAAAACCATACACCCCTCTTGGTCACACTGTCTTAAGGTTTCCTTTATTTTATCAAAACCAACAATACGCTCTGTACCCTCATTAGGAGCATAAACATAAAAAAATCAAAACACAACATCCGCCTTGACCAATAAAACCCGACCCTTGACAATCTCTGTTGTAGATACCACAGTCACCCCCAAGCCCGAGGAAAACAAGATGGCCACCCCAGCACTGAAATTAGTACCATGACTGAGTATATGCTGCCCCTCCCACCACATTCCCCAGTCAACCTCATTAGCCTCATCACTATGTGTCTCCTGTAGAAAAACTACACCAAGCCTTTTCTGTTTTATTACTTCTAATACCCAAGCCCTCTTATTCCTGTCCCTTCCCTCATTAATATTGAGAGAACCTCCCCTTAGTACCTCCATATAGAAAAGAGAAAGGAAAATAGGAAGAAACCACAAAGAAACCAGACAAAGGACAAAAAAACACCCTATGAGGCATGATCATCATCATTGTTTTATTTTTCTCTTAACCTGACCACGTTTCCCACTACCTTTTGCTGGTGTGACAGCAGTAACAAACTTCCTCAAGCGAAAATGCTTCTTCTCACTCAACTGGTCTAACCCCACCGTCTTCTGTAACATCACAGCTGACCTTACAAACTTATCAACATCAAAAAAATCTGCCAATTTGACAGATTTCCCAAAAGTCTGATCCAGAAACCCATTTACCTCCTCTAGATTGTAAATTGAATCGTCACCAGCTGCTGTCTTATCAGTAAAGATATCCATATCCTTCTCCTGATCCTCCTCAGCTGAGGCCACAGACCCCTGACTCCCCTCTACCACATCCCTTTCAACACACCCCACTTGCACCCCATCACTCGTACCAGGCATCTCCTCCACTACCTGGGAGACTAGCCCCACCTGAACCCCATTACTCGTAGTGGGCATCTCCTCCACTACCTGGGAGTCTAGCTCCACATGAACCCCCTCCTGTACCCCATTACTCGTAGTGGGCATCTCCTCCACTACCTGGGAGCCTAGCTCCACATGAACCCCCTCCTGTACCCCATTACTCGTAGTGGGCATCTCCTCCACTACCTGGGAGACTAGCCCCACCTGAACCCCATTACTCGTAGTGGGCATCTCCTCCACTACCTGGGAGACTAGCCCCACCTGAACCCCATTACTCGTAGTGGGCATCTCCTCCACTACCTAGGAGCCTAGCTCCACATGAACCCCCTCCTGTACCCCAGTACTCATAGTGGGCATCTCCTCCACTACCTGGGAGCCTAGCTCCACATGAACCCCCTCCTGTACCCCAGTACTCATAGTGGGCATCTCCTCCACTACCTGGGAGCCTAGCTCCACATGGACCACCTGCGCCCCTCACTCCACCTTCCCCCTTTTCGGGCAAGCATGTCGCTTATGGCCAACATCCCCACACTCAAAACACCATTGACTACCCGTACTAGCATAAGCCATATACAGTCTGTTGTCATACTTGACTTTAAACGATAACTCTAAAGTCTGCTCCGGTGAGTCCAAAAACATAAACACCTGTCGCCGAAACGACATAACCTGTTTTAACGCCGGGTGTTTGCAACCCAACGGGACAATCTTAATTTAACTTGCGAACTTCCCAAACTGCAATAACTCGCTCTCCAATAGCTCATTGGGAATAAACGGCGGTACATTAGAAATTGTTACCCTTGTTGAGGGAGAAAAAAGCGGCGTAACTTGAATAAACATTCCTTTAAGAAGTACGCCCTGCTCAACCATACGATCTACAAGGCGCTCTTCTTTAAGAAATACCACCACCGCTTTATTCATCCGTGACGCATAAGCAACATTCTCATATCCTACCTTCTCCCCTACGGCGACCAGAAACTCCTCCACCGTGACAGTAGTTTCAGTAACACACCTAAAGCCGTTCCGAAGTGACAGGGACGGCGTCCCCATGTGGGTCGCCATCCCCGCCAAAACCAGGGTAATTTTGACACGAAAAACAATATACTTAATTCTACCACAACAACTAAATACAAATAATGATAACCTTAATCATGCATAGGAAGAAAAGCACCAAGAAAAGGAAACGTAAAAGAAAAACCAAGATATCTAACTCTACACAACACTAGCACTCACTCACACAATTCCCAGCATGCACCAAACACTCCCGAGAGAGAGCAAGAGAGCGAGAGAGAGAGAGAGAGAGAGAGAGAGAGAGAGAGAGAGAGAGAGAGAGAGAGAGAGAGAGAGAGAGAGAGAGAATGCAGATGAGAAAGTAAAAGTGAGTGATTGGGGGGAGGAAGAGAGAGAGAAGAGAGGAAAAGAAGAGGTTTGAAGCATCAGAGATGATGCTGTAGAAGCAGACGAGACCTCAACAGAGAGTGAATATTCTCCAGTTCATTTGGCCTCATTAGCATGTTCATGATTCATCATGGCATCACTACCCGGCAGTGGAAATAGGCTCTGCATTTTCCAGATATGTACCGATATGTAGCAGCGTTACACGTGTCTTGTAGTCCTGCACCTATCAGGCCTGTCAGGAGCATGAGTCCAAATCAAAGTATGCAAAACGGAAAACGGAGGGCACTTCTCGGGTGCTTACTCAGCTTGTACAGATTTCGAACCGGCATCGATACAAGGAAATATGACGCAACCACTGAAAAAACAATGTCATTTATTGAAATCAATGGTGGCCGTTATTGAGCTGAAGCAAGAGAAAATAAACTCAGACTTTGGAATTAAATGTTGCCCATTCACATCTCATATGTTGCCTGACTACAATATTTTATCTTGAAAACGTTAATAAATACATTTTGTGTTAACTTTCGCATGTTTACCTGCCTACAATACCCACTGTAGTGTGTGTAGATTGCAAGCCAATAGCGCAAACTGGCTAGCCTACTACTGTTAGCTAGCTAACTAGCCACGAAGACTTGGTAGCTAGCTACCCATGAAGAATTGACATCTACCTTGCATAACATTAGTGTTAGCTAATTTTTGACTTTTAAACTCTCTGGTTAGCTATCTTATTACGATTCACGTACAGCTAGCTGATAGTTATGAAGTAAAACGTTTGCTTTTTGTGTATCTTGTTTCGTCTCTATTGCCATTGTCCTGGCTGGAAGACGCTTCAGTGAGGTGCAACTTGAGGTAATACAGTAGGGGGAGTGTTTCTCAAATGTAATGTTTTATACATTCTCCGGAGAATGCACTCAGAGCATGAGACTGTGGAGTTCGGTTTAATACATATTGAGAAACACTCTGAGTGTAACAAAACAGTAGGAAAACCTGCTCTTTTCATGACATAGATTGTCCAGGTGAAAGCTACAATCCTTATTGATGTATACTGTTAAATCCACTTCAATCAGTTTAGATGAAGGGGAGGAGACAGTTTAATTAAAGAAGGATTTTTAAGACTTGAGACAATTGAGACATGGATTGTGTATGTGTGCCGTTCAGAGGGCGAATGGGAAAGACAAAAGATTGAAGTGCCTTTAACCAGGGCATGGTAGTAGGTGCCAGGAGCACCAGTTTGAGTGTGTCAAGAACTGTAACGCTGCTGAGTTTTTCACGCTCAACAGTTTCCCGTGTGTATCAAGAATGGTCCAACACCCAAAGGACATCCAGCCAACTTGACACAAATTTGGGAACATTAGATTCAACATGGGCCAGCATTCCTGTGGAACGCTTTTGACACCTTGTAGAGTCCATGTCCCGACGTATTGAGGCTGTTCTGAGGGCAAAAGGGGGTGCTACTCAGTATTAGGAAGGTGTTCAGTGTATAACAGTACAGAATATTCATTTTGTTAATCGACGCAATCAAATTAATTAAAACTATGATGTAAAAATGTTGACCACATGTTAGCTAAAGACTGTTTTGTACCCGCTATCTCCTAGTTCGGGCCCTTCTACAAACAATGGTGTAAGACCAGAGTAACTACTGTATGGTGGATTGTAAGAGGATCTAAGAAGTGATTGTGTCCCACTGGATAACAATAGTATCATTAGTGATGTGCAGAGAACGAACACAAACAAGCCTTCGTCATTATTACACCTCCATCTCCACCACCACTGTGTTCATGACTAATTACCCAGCATCCTTCCTGTTTAGCAATCACACTCCCTTCCACCTCTCTCTATCTCTATCTCTCACTTCCTCTTCCTCTTCCTTCTTTCCTTCCTTCCTCTCTCTCTGTCTCTGTTTGCCTGTCTGTCTGTCTCTCTCTCTCTGTCTCTCTGTCTCTCTGTCTCTGTCTCTCTGTCTCTCTGTCTCTCTGTCTCTCTCTCTATCTCTCTAGCGCACTCTCTCTCCAGTCTTCCTCTCTCTCTTACTCTCATACACACACACATTTTACCCCTCCACCCAGAGTGGTATTTCTGAAGTTCCCCCATCCTACTGCCCATCTTTCCTCTGTGGTGACGGCAGAGGGATTTTCTTTCAGTGTTGTAACTACCATGTCACACCCCTAATAACCTCGCTGTGGTGATTTGTACAGTTGGAGGAGTAGTTGGGTTTTTCGCTCCCTCCCTCTCTCTCTCGCTTCCTCCTCTCATCTTGATTGTCCTTCCTCGCTCCCATCTTTCCTTCTGTCTTGTCTCTGGTGGAGAGAGAGAGAGAGAGAGAGAGAGAGAGAGAGAGAGAGAGAGAGAGAGAGAGAGAGAGAGAGAGATAGAGAGAGAGAGAGAGAGAGAGAGAGAGAGAGAGAGAGAGAGAGAGGTTCCCTCGATGTGCTATAACTCATCTTCCTCCCTCTTCCTCTCTCCTTTCATTCTCTATCTTTCTCTCCCCCTTTCCCTCCATCTTGCCCTCTTCATCCCCCTCTCCTCTCATTTTCATCTCATGATGTTTACAGAGAGAACATCTCCTGGCATCTCCAGTCTAACCATCCCTTCACCACTGTTTAACTCGGGCTTTGATGCAAAACAGCGCTTCCCTCCGCCTCCTCTCTTCTTCTCCCTTTGTTTCTCCTCTCCTTTATATTTCTCCATCCCTCTGTATAAGTTGTCATTTGTTGCCCATTGTCTGGGCTGTATTTAGTGCCGGGGAGATTAGCCAGGCAGGCAGCTGTGAATGGGCTGCAGCTGTCTGTTAAGGATTAGGGGAGTTTAATCAAAGTAGTTCTAATGTGGCTCGTAATGATGATCCGTGGGGACAGAACTCTTTAACAGATAATGATGGCTGCCCAGATGACTCGCTTGTGTTGGAGTCGCTTGTTGTTCTCTCCTTCTTCGATACGATCCACACAGCCTGGTAGCTTCCTGTAGGCCTACGGTATAGTCTACGCATGCTGGGTGTGGAACCTGTAGTACGTGGACTGTTTTCTCAGGGTAGAAGAGAACCCGGCATCTCGGATCAAATCTCGGATCAAATCGCAGTTGAGTTTCTTTTTGTTGTTTCACACGCGAATCCAGGAGAGTTGTCGTGTGTCTGCGTTGCCGTGGTAACCACCTTGCTGGTGTTGATTGAAGAACAGGTTTCATCTGTGAACCTCTGGTGTTGATTAATATGCTGTTCATATTTTAACACAGTACGCTCTGACAGTTGGTATACCACAATCAGCTTGGCCATAGCCCGTTAGGAAAGAGAATTTCCCCACCTTCGCTTAAGTAGGTGATTAGAGCCCAGTACAGAACATTAATTTCAGCAGTGCAGAGGCGGTCATGTTAACATACAACAGGAACATGAATCTGTGCTAGGCCGTGAAGAATCTCCAGGTGGAGATATAGCCTACTAGATGAGGTCGTCTTGGTGACGCCACCGTAGATCCTCTTCAGATGAATGTTCCTGAGATCCTTGGGATGACACCTCCCCCTAACTACAACCCCTCCCCCAATCTCACAGCCAGTCTAGGATGATGTAGGCTAAAAATAGACTATCTCTGCCAGAGCTCCAAGGACATGCATATTGTCACACTGCCACCGTCACCCGACACACACAGGAGTAATGCTTCAGCTCTGACCGTGGCCAATCAGACCCGACTCAGGTGACATTTAATTGGGTTTGCAATGTGACGGAGGGAGGACTCGTTTCTAGAGATGGATGGACCCACTGCTGGGAAGGAGGTGTGAATTCAAAGACGAGCCGATCGCCAATTTAAATGTGTCTGCTAAAGATGTACTGTACTGTATTGTTACCATGGCTGTACCTCTCTCTCTCTCTCTCTCTCTCTCTCTCTCTCTCTCTCTCTCTCTCTCTCTCTTCCAACCACACACACATGTTCTTCTCACTGCTTTACACCCAGGCCTTCCTGTTCAACAAGGTCACTGCCGTCAGGTATCACCTTCCTACAAACTAGCAACAGCTACCACTTGAATCCTGTCAACAGTGAATATGACACTATTGTTTCCTGCTCGCCCATTCCCAGCACTGCATGTGTCTGTCTGTCTCTGTCTCATTGTGCCTCTGTGTGTTTCAGGGGAGAAAGAGTGTGCTTGTGTGTGAAGGAGTCAGCGGGTGCAGTCGTAGTCGGGTGCTAAACTGGTAGCGTAGCGCGGAGTGTTGTGATATGACCCGGAGCTGACTCACGGCTCTGAGCAGATGATGGAAGACAAAACTCAAACTGAGACCAGAGAAATGAAAGGGAAAAAGAGAGGGGGAAAAACAGTGTTTCTATCGCTGACGCTGTCTCTCAAATAATGAGAAGCGAGAGAGAGGGGGAGTGAGAGAGAGAGGAAGAGAGAGAGAAAGTGAAAGAGAGCTGTCTTCCCCCCTATCGTTCTCTCTCTCTCTCACTCCCCCTCTCTCTCTCTCCTCTCTCTCTGTTCCTCTCTCTCCCTGGTGAAGCCCTCATGCTGTTAGAGACAGATGCCTTGGTGAACTGTGAGGAATGCTGCTACTGTGGCTTGTTTCTCAGTCAGGGGCTTAGCTCACTGCCTGCCTGCTTCACACACGTGGGAAGCAGCACAAAGAGAAGATTTATGTGCAGGCACACACACACACACATACGCACTGTAACGCACACACACACACACACGCACACACGCACATACACACGGCACACACACCGATAATATCCGTTGAAATGGGAAGCGCTGTTTTACAGCATCACAGGCTTTGCTACTATTGGTTGCGCTATAACAGGCCTTTCGGAGAGGAAAATGTAGCTTCTATACAACAGGCAAGTAACTGTTATTTCCAGAATTCTTCATTCATGCTAATTGTGCTAATGTTAAAAGCTCAAAAGACGGGTTTGTTTTGCATAAAGGATATTATTATTGAATATCCTGACCCCCCTTTTGTGTGTGTTTTATTAGGATCCCCATTAACTGTTGCGAAAGCAGCAGCTACTCTTCCTGGGGTCCATACAAAACATGAAACATAATACAGAATGACATAATACAGAACAGTAATAGACAAGAACAGCTCAAGGACAGAACTACATACATTTAAAAATGGCACACTTAACCTACATATCAATACATACACACAAAATATCTCCTTTCATGGTTGAATCTGAACTTCACCATAGAAGACAACAGTAGAATCTGAACTTCACCATAGAAGACAACAGTAGAATCTGAACTTCACCATAGAAGACAACAGTAGAGTCTGAACTTCACCATAGAAGACAACAGTAGAGTCTGAACTTCACCATAGAAGACAACAGTAGAGTCTGAACTTCACCATGGAAGACAACAGTAGAGTCTGAACTTCACCATGGAAGACAACAGTAGAATCTGAACTTCACCATAGAAGACAACAGTAGAGTCTGAACTTCACCATAGAAGACAACAGTAGAATCTGAACTTCACCATAGAAGACAACAGTAGAATCTGAACTTCACCATAGAAGACAACAGTAGAATCTGAACTTCACCATAGAAGACAACAGTAGAATCTGAACTTCACCATAGAAGACAACAGTAGAATCTGAACTTCACCATAGAAGACAACAGTAGAAGGCAATTAAACAATATGATACTCAACAGAGCTGTCTGCACTCTTAGAATAAAAGGTGCTATCTAGAACCTAAAATAGTCATTCAGCTGTCCCTATAGGAGAACCCTTTTGAGTTCCATTTAAGACCCTTTCCACATAGTGCTCTACATGGAACCCAAAATAGTTCTACCTGGAACCCTTTTTTTACCAAGAGTATATTTCTCTATGGATGATCTTACAGTTCCTCCCGAGATGACCACATTGACACATTCTGACATGAAAGATCTTCTGCCGCATCTTCCATGTTCTGAAGGCTATTTCTACTCGCTGCTGTTGGAGGCGTGGTTTCTATCCTGGAGCGAGAACAGAAATACCTGGGTTAGGGTTTGTCCCTGGCGACCCTCTGTCCTCTCTGTAGCTCTGTGAATAGAACAAAGAGAGAGCCTTGGCGTTGGTGGAAGTTTACATCCCAGGATTATCTAGAGGAGGACGCTGAGCTTCAATGTCAACTCCATAAATACAGAACAGCAACCACTTTGAGCATCCTACAGATGTAGGATCTTAATTTGATCACCCTACTGCAGGAGAACTTTGAGGTATTTCCACTTTGACATTTCAGACTTGATTTTCCCTTGTATCAACCCCTACAAACATGTCCATTAATTATAATCCACATAATACTTCACATTTCCTGTTGCTGCAGTATTATTTTCCTGATGTAGCAAACTGGCTCTAATTAAGATCTTACATCTGCATGTGCTGTGACACTTGCGAGAGTTTTGATGGGTTACCTACTGTAAGATACTTGATGGCTTGCTTATTATACTTGATGACACTTGACAGCTTCTGTGTAAATTGTAGAAGTTTCTGGTCCAAGGCCTGACTTGATGTGTCAGTGTTTTCCAGGTTGTGATACAGGATGTGTCAGTGTTTTCCAGGTTGTGATACAGGATGTGTCAGCGTTTTCCAGGTTGTGATACAGGATGTGTCAGCATTTTCCAGGCTGTGATATAGGATGTGTCAGTGTTTTCCAGGTTGTGATATAGGATGTGTCAGTGTTTTCCAGGTTGTGATATAGGATGTGTCAGTGTTTTTCAGGTTGTGATATAGGATGTGTCAGTGTTTTCCAGGTTGTGATATAGGATGTGTCAGTGTTTTCCAGGTTGTGATATAGGGTGTCAGTGTTTTCCAGGTTGTGATATAGGATGTGTCAGTGTTTTCCAGGTTTTGATATAGGATGTGTCAGTGTTTTCCAGGTTGTGATATAGGATGTGTCAGTGTTTTCCAGGTTGTGATATAGGATGTGTCAGTGTTTTCCAGGTTGTGATACAGGATGTGTCAGCGTTTTCCAGGCTGTGATATAGGGTGTGTCAGTGGTTTCCAGGTTGTGATACAGGATGTGTCAGCGTTTTCCAGGCTGTGATACAGGATGTGTCAGTGGTTTCCAGGTTGTGATATAGAATGAGTCAGTGTTTTCCAGGTTGTGATATAGGATGTGTCAGTGTTTTCCAGGTTGTGATATAGGATGTGTCAGTGTTTTCCAGGCTGTGATATAGGATGTGTCAGTGTTTTCCAGGTTGTGATACAGGATGTGTCAGCGTTTTCCAGGCTGTGATATAGGGTGTGTCAGTGGTTTCCAGGTTGTGATATAGAATGAGTCAGTGTTTTCCAGGTTGTGATACAGGATGTGCCAGTGTTTTCCAGGTTGTGATATAGGATATGTTCGTGTTTTCCAGGATGTGATTAAGGTAAGTCATTGTGTTGGTGACTGTATTGAAGCTAGTCTGCATCCAATAGCTCAGGCCTGGGGTCATGTGCCTCATTAGCACAGAATGATAGACTTGTCCATTTCTACGGAGGAGCTCTCTTTCACGCACACCCAGTGTCACTCTCTAACTCTCTCTCTCTCTCTATCTCTCTCTCTCTATATCTCTCTATATCTCTCTCTATCTCTCTCTATCTCTCTCTCTAACTCTCTCTCTAACTCTCTCTCTCTCTCTCTCTAAATCTCTCTCTATCTCTAACTCACTCTCTAACTCACTCACTTTAAGAGGACCACAATGGAAATAAGTCCCAGACTTTATTGTGTGTTATCCTCGATGATTTTATTCATGTGCATGTATGGCTTTTAAGTTTTATGTGTGCTTGTTTTTTTTTAAATGGTCGAATTAATAAACTAAACTAAACTCTTACTCTCTCTAACTCTCTCTCTATCTCTTTCTCTAACTCTTTATCTCTATCTCTATCTCACTCTCTAACTCTCTCTCTATCTCTAACTCACTCTCTATCTCACTCTCTATCTCTAACTCACTCTCTATCTCTAACGCACTCTCTATCTCACTCTCTATCTCTAACCCTTTATCTCTCTCTCTAACTCTATCTCTATCTCACTCTCTAACTCTCTCTCTATCTCTAACTCACTCTCTATCTCACTCTCTATCTCTAACTCACTCTCTATCTCAAACTCACTATCTATCTCTAACTCACTCTCTAACTCTCTCTCTAACTCTCTATCTATCTCTCTCTAACTTTCTATCTCTCTCTGTAACTCTCTCTCTAACTCTCTCTTTATCTCTCTCTCTAATGCTCTATCTCTCTAACACTCTCTATCTCTCTAACAGTCTCTATCTCTCTAACTCTCTATCAATTCAATTCAATTCAAGGGGCTTTATTGGCATGGGAAACATATGTTAACATTGCCAAAGCAAGTGAAGTAGATAATATACAAAAGTGAAATAAACAATAAAAATGAACAGTAAACATTACACTCACAGAAGTTCCAAAAGAATAAAGACAAGTAAATAGTAGCATCTAAATATCATTAAATCACAAGTCCAAGACACCAAATGAAAGATACAGATCTTGTGAATAAAGCCATCATTTCTGATTTTTAAAATGTTTTACAGGGAAGACAAAATATGTAAATCTATTAGCTAACCACGTTAGCAAAAGACACCACTTTTCTAACTCCATCAGTTTCTTACTCCATCAGGTGCTATCACCAATTCGACCAAATAAAGATATATATAGCCACTAACCAAGAAAAAACTTCATCAGATGACAGTCTGATAACATATTTATTGTATAGCATAGGTTTTGTTAGAAAAATGTGCATATTTCAGGTATAAATCATAGTTTTCCATTGCAGCCACCATCACAAATCTCACCAAAGCGACTAGAATTACTACAGAGAGCAACGTGTATTACCAATTTACTCATCATAAAACATTTCTTAAAAATACACAGCGCATAGCAATGGAAAGACACAGATCTTGTGAATTCAGACAATATTTCAGATTTTCTAAGTGTTTTACAGCGAAAACACAATAAATCGTTATATTAGCATACCACATGTGCAAACGTTACCCGAGCATTGATTCAAGGCAAAGAGAGCGATAACGTTATCATCACCAAAATATATTAATTTTTTCACTAACCTTCTCAGAATTCTTCCGATGACACTCCTGTAACATCATATTACACAATCCATATAGAGTTTGATCGAAAATGTGCATATTTAGCGGCACAAATCGTGCTTACACAATGGAAATAATGTCCAACTACTCAAGCAATCTGCCCGGCGCCATCTTGAAAAGACACCTATTTTTATCGAAAACTATTCATAAACTTGACTAAAAAAATAAAAGTTGGACAGCAATTGAAAGACAAATTAGTTCTTAATGCAATCGCTGAATTACATTTCTAAAATTATCCTTACTGTGCAATACAGGGTTCGCCAAAGCGAAGCTACACAAAAAAAAATGGCGATATATGCGTTTAACATTTTTCAACAGAACAACGATTTATCATCATAAATAGTTCTTACTATGAGCTGATCTTCCATCAGAATCTTGGGCAATGTATCCTTTCTCCGGTCTAATCGTCTTTTGGTCGAAAGATGTCCTCTTGTCCTGTCGAAATGGCCACTAACGTTCGGCATGTACTGGAAAAGTGCCCAGCTCTTGGAAGTGCGTCACAAAGAAATACCAGAAAATCGCACTAAACGGATATAAATTGCTATAAAACGGTTTAAATTAACTACCTTATGATGTTTTTAACACCTATAACGAGTAAAAACATGACCGGGGATATAGAAGTGGCTAAACCAAAGCTTGGAAGGAGGCCAGTCCGACGTCCATCGTGCGTCAGGCGCAGGGAGGAAAAGAAAGCTACTTCCGCCTTGTGGTCTTTTATACAGTCCCAGATTGCGCAATCGATTCCATTCAAATTGTCACCACTTACTGACATCTAGAGGAAGGCGTAGGCAGTGTTTGTATCTCCATAGCATTCACAGGGACCTTAAAACTGACCTGGGAACAGGGGCCAAGATTTCTGAAATCTCACTCCCTGTCAGGAAAAGTGCTGTAGAATGAGTTCTGTTTCACTCAGAGACATAATTCCAACTGTTTTAGAAACTAGAGAGTGTTTTCTATCCAATAATAATAATAATATGCATATTGTACGAGCAAGAATTGAGTACTAGGCAGTTTAATTTGGCAACGTCAAAAAAAAAAAAGTGCTAACAGCTCCCCCTATTGACAAAAAGTTAAAGCACAAAATGGAAAATAAATAAACATAAATATGGGTTGTATTTACAGTAGTGTTTGTTCTTCACTGGTTGACCTTTTCTTGTGGCAACAGGTCCCAAATCTTGCTGCTGTGATGACACACTGTGGTATTTCACCCAGTAGATATGGGAGTTTATCAAAATCGGGTTTGTTTTCAAATTGTTCGTGGATCTGTGTAATCTGAGGGAAATGTGTGTCTCTAATATGGTCATACATTGGGCAGGAGGTTAGGAAGTGCAGCTCAGTTTCCACCTCATTTTGTGGGCAGTGTGCACATAGCCTGTCTTCTCTTGAGAGCCAGGTCTGCCTACGATGGCCTTTCTCAATAGCAAGGCTATGCTCACTGAGTCTGTACATAGTCAAAGCTTTCCTTAATTTTGGGTCAGTCACAATGGTCAGGTATTCTGCCACTGTGTACTCTCTGTTTAGAGCCAAATAGCATTCTAGTTTGCTCTGTTTTTTTGTTAATTCTTTCCAATGTGTCAAGTAATTATCTTTTTGTTTTCTCATGATTTGGTTGGGTCTGATTGTGTTGCTGTCCTGGGGCTCTGTGGGGTGTGTTTGTGTTTGTGAACAGAGCCCCAGGACCAGCTTGCTTAGGGGACTCTTCTCCGGGTTCATCTCTCTGTAGGTGATGGCTTTGTTATGGAAGGTTTGGGAATCACTTCCTTTTAGGTGGTTGTAGAATTTAACGGCTCTTTTCTCGATTTTGATAATTAGCGGGTATCGGCCTAATTCTGCTCTGCATGTATTGTTTGGTGTTCTACCTTGTACACGGAGGATATTTTTGCAGAATTCTGCATGTAGAGTCTCAATTTGGTGTTTGTCCCATTTAGTGAAATCTTGGTTGGTGAGCGGACCCCAGACCTCACAACCATAAAGGGCATAACTGATTCAAGTATTTTTAGCCAGATCCTAAATGGTGTGTTGAATTTTATGTTCCTTTTGATGGCATAGAAAGCCCATCTTGGCTTGACTCTCAGATCTTTCAAAGCTTTGTGGAAGTTAACTGTGGTGCTGATGTTTAGGCCAAGGTATGTATAGTTGGTGTGTGCTCTACGGCTCTCTGTCTCTCTAACTCTCTCTTTAACTCTCTCTCTAACTCTCTCTCTCTCTCTCTCTCTAACTCTCTCTCTATCTCTCTCTCTAACTCTCTCTCTATCTCTCTCTCTAACTCCCTCTCTTCCCACACTCCCCACACACGGAATGATGTAATAACCCTCTCTCCTGCTCTCGCACTCACACTCTCTCTCTCTTACACAAATACACACACACCAATACACACACACACTTGCATAGAGAGAGAGGCAGCCAGTGTCTCTCTACAAAAGAGTGCTCCCCACATTCTGTGTCTTTGACATGATCTTCCCTCCCCACAGTGGACGGCAGAGACAAAGCCCTCTACTGAATGGGGGTCAGCTGCAGCACAGCCCTCTGGGAGATTCCTGTTGAGGCTTTTAATGAATGTCATTTTCTTGCATTAACCAGGCCGATTGTTGGATAATGGCCTCCCAACAATAACATTTAACCAATTCCCCTGTCTTTTGGGCCCTGCTCATTTGGGGCTCAGCGGGAGGTGGTAATTGATTGTGTAATTCCAATCAAAGCTGTAAACAGATTGGGTTTCCCTTTATACCCTCTTAGATTAGATCACATCAAAGAGGCACATTATAATAGACTCTATTCTGGCCACTGGAACTGTCAAAAACAACGATGCCCAGTCCTCACAACTCTTTACACGTGGAATGGGAGCCTTTTTATCTTAGCACGGAGGAAAAACACATGCCTTTTATTTGACCTCGGCTCTGTTGTGTTCAAACATGTTCAAATGCTTTATTTTCCCTTTCTTCGTTTTTCAGAATTGATTCTAATTCTCTCTGGTTCGGTCTTTAGAAGCCTGGACTGGGGAGCGGGCGGACTGAGCGAGGGTTAGAGGTTAAACGCTCTCGCCAATTTAGATTTACTGGCAGACCAACATAAAAGAGGAAGGGACACATTGTCTCCATGGAAATGTATGTGTGTGTGTGTGTGTGTGTGTGTGTGTGTGTGTGTGTGTGTGTGTGTGTGTGTGTGTGTGTGTGTGTGTGTGTGTGTGTGTGTGTGTGTGTGTGTGTGTGTGTGTGTGTGTGTGTGTGTGTGTGTGTGTGTGTGTGTGTGTGTGTGTGTGTGTGTGTGTGTGTGTATTCACTGGACTCGTCCAACTAACTGTCCCCAGAAAGCTATTTATTTACTGATAGGAGCACACATACACACACACACACACACACACACACAGATAAAAAGCTGCTTTCTTCAGAGGATTGTGTGTTAGAGTGATTGTTCTTGCCGTAGATCCTTATTGTGTGTCAGAAACATTTACTTTGTAGAGTTACAATAGCTGTGTGACTGGCTGGCTGGCTGGCTGGCTGGGTGTCTGTCTGTCTGCAGGTTAATTCTCACATCAGCACTCTGACAGACAGACAGACAGACAGACAGACAGACAGACAGACTGTCAGAAAGACTGTCAGAAAGACTGTCAGACAGATAGAAAGACTGTCAGACAAATAGACAGACAGATAGAAAGACAAAACCGATAGACAAACAGAAAGACAAAACAGATAGACAGACAGGAAGACAGACAGATAGAAAGGCATACAGACAGACAGACAGACAGACAGACAGACAGACAGACAGACAGACAGACAGACAGACAGACAGACAGACAGACAGACAGACAGACAGACAGACAGACAGACAGACAGACAGACAGACAGACAGACAGTCTCTGTCCACTGAAGGGAAGAGGAGTATAAGACTCTCACTACCCAGCAGTAATGACCTGTTTGTTGGGTGTCACCATCTCTGAAAACAGCAAAACCTTCCCAGAACATAGTGCAGAGGTTTCTAGTCCAGCTCCCTGAGATAACGTCATGGAATCATGTTCCTTGAATGTTAACAGTGTGCTATGATGATCTGAAACAACTTGCATTCCGATAATGTTGCATGATTGTTCCTGGAATATTATGTTTCTTCAGAAATCTCAAAACACAGAACAAAATTGTTCTGGTTATTCCTGTAACCTACCTGAAATGGTATGAGAACAAATCTCACCATAGTTTACTTTATCATTAGACACCTGAGGTCTTTTACCAGGAGCTGATTGGACAAGCTGCTGTGAGCTCTATCTGTCCTTACCGTTCAATCAAGAGATCACTCCATTCTTTTTATTTCAGGCCTCAGAAATCTGCTGTTTAAAGATCTGTACAGCCCAATCTAGCCAGCGCTCGGTTGGATCGCAGTTCATTTAAAACTCACTCTCCTTTTTTCTGCTGACTTAGTGTGATCCAACGAGGTTGAGCAAATCTAATATACAGTAAAGCGTTTATTGATTTGCAGGCCCTTAATCACTTTGATTTGGCCCAGTTTTGAGTGACCTCAGCTCTCAGGGGTAGGCCCTCGGTATTAGACAGTCACACACTTCAAGGTAAATGTCATTCTGCTATGCCAATCAAACTTTCACAATAATTTCATCACAAATATGGATATTTGCAGATCCAGAGCTCAAATTCATTGGCTATTGGCTCTTATTCAGTTATGAAAGGTATGGGTGTGTGTGCGTTCGTGCCTGCGTGCGTGTGTGTGTGTGTGTGTGTTTGGGCATGTGTGTGTGACTGCTAAGTGCACAGTAGCTGGCCCTGTGTCTTTACTGAGACTGAACCGTGTCAGCTGGTAAACAATGTTAATTAGGAGAGGCAGGCAGTAACTTCTCCGTGACCTGTTCTGTTTCCCAGCCCTGTCTGTTTGTTTATTTGTTGTTATTGTTCATGCTAATTATCCTTAATCCCTATCTCCCTCAGCGGCTCCTGACCAGCACGAATCTGCAACACCGCCACAACCAATCAGAGGACACGTTACTGGATGGTGGAGCACAATGGGGATGGGTGAGTGGGGGAGGGTAGGCGGTCCACTGTGTGAGGGGGGTGGAGGGTTGGTAGCGGGTGGGGAGGGGGGGTATGATCATGTTGGGGGTGGCTGTACACCCATTGTCTCGCTCTACAATGATACGACTGAGAAGTAAGCAGTGGTTAATCAGGAGGTCCAACGTAAGGCAGCCGCCTTCCTTGTAATTGTTCTGCCGGAGTGTGAATGGAGCCGTCGTCCCTGATATCACACACACACACACACACACACACACACACACACACACACACACACACACACACACACACACACACACACACACACACACACACACACACACACACACACACACACACACACACAGTTACCAACACCACTCAGTCTGTCCGGATGGAATACCCCCCCACACCCTCCAGCCCCTCCTTCTCATATCTCTGACATGGAGAACGTGTTCACTAATGGCTAATTAAAACATGCTGTTAATGAATGGCCAACGTGACACGATAAGGAAAGTTACAGAGGGAATTAACACATCGCTTTGTCATCCTCATCCTGCCTTCAGCCCACCATGCAGCTTCAGCCCAGCCCAGCGCTCTTCAGACCAGGCTGAGGGACTGACACCATGGCTCAGTACCCGGGCCAGGATGGCCCCAGTGCTCTTCAGACCAGGCTGAGGGACTGACACCATGGCTCAGTACCCGGGCCAGGATGGCCCCAGTGCTCTTCAGACCAGGCTGAGGGACTGACACCATGGCTCAGTACCCGGGCCAGGATGGCCCCAGTGCTCTTCAGACCAGGCTGAGGGACTGACACCATGGCTCAGTACCCGGGCCAGGATGGCCCCAGCGCTCTTCAGACCAGGCTGAGGGACTGACACCATGGCTCAGTACCCGGGCCAGGATGGCCCCAGCGCTCTTCAGACCAGGCTGAGGGACTGACACCATGACTCAGTACCCGGGCCAGGAGGGCCCAGAGTTTTCCTTCTCAAATGGTAAAGAGAAACTCTGATATCCTACAACATAATAACATATAATAACTTAATTTATGTTATCATCTGTGAAGGAATTGTGTGTGTGTGTGTGTGTGTGTGTGTTCACCCAGGCCTGTTCCTGGAAGTGATGGGGAGCTGGCCAGGGACGTTGAGGCACTGAACCAGGGGGTTAGGCTGGACCATTAAAGGTCTCCATCAGCAGAGGAGGAAATGGAATTACGCTTCACTTCCTGAGTCAGGTTACTCACGCCCCAATTACTGCCTGTTGAGCTCTGTCCATCAGAGAGAGAGAAAGTGTGTGTGTGTGTGTGTGTGTGTGTGTGTGTGTGTGTGTGTGTGTGTGTGTGTGTGTGTGTGTGTGTGTGTGTGTGTGTGTGTGTGTGTGTGTGTGTGTGTGTGTGTGTGTGTGTGTGTGTGTCTGTGAAAAGAAGTAACAGGTGACTGAGAGAGATAAAACATTTATTTCCCCAAAAAGTTTATGTTTGTCTTTATTTTCAAGGTATTCAGTCTTTAACAATGAACGCAGTTATATCAAAATGATAATTCATAGATACTGTAGTACGACTTGTTTTCGGAGAGCTCAGCAGATTTAGAGGGCATTCCAGTCATTCCTCCAAGCTGCTCTCTAGTCCAGGCGCATACACTCACAGCAGGAGGCAGACCTCACTGAACAGCCCTCCGTGTCTCCTCCTCTGTAATGATTAAACCAGTGTGGGCAGCTCTCGACTTCATGCTCTGTGAGTCTCAGGAACCTACCAGGGAAAGCTCATTTCCTAACCTGTGGCTGTGTGACCAAAGTATGGGACCCCATGCACACTGCACACACACGCACGCACGCAGCACGCACGCACGCACGCACGCACGCACGCACGCACGCACGCACGCACGCACGCACGCACACACACACACACACACACACACACACACACACACACACACACACACACAGATAGAGAGAGAGAGAGTTAGGACAGCAGATTGATGTGGATGTTGTGATCAGTAATCTGATGGATTTGAATCCGCTCCCCTCTCCCCTGTAACATTTCCATAGCATACGGCTAGCTTAGCCGGCTGAGCCGATTGGCTGCTAGTCAGAGGTCAGGGGTCACTCTGTCTGTTTGTGCTCTCCTCAGTTATCTTCTCCACCTCACCGCACGTCTAGCCTGCCACCAAGATATTCAATCACACTTGACACACCTGAAGCACTGAAAGCGGCTTCATCCAGATTTTATCGGAGTCAATTTGAATAGCGCAGTACTTTTTAGGGTCTGATGTATTTATTAACCTGGCCCGGGCTGGAGTGGCAACGGCATCAGGCACCAGCTCCTCCAACGTCAAAATGCAGTTTGCTCTGAAAATAAAATGAAAAGGGGGCTTGACAAGTTTATGAAGGAAGCACAATAGCCGTTCATTACTCTGTCGGAGTGGCACTTGGCTGGGTAGTGTAAGTGGAGGGATTGTCAGGGAGAATCTTCACTGTGCTATAACTTACTCCATAAAGGCGTATTATTCCTGAGGAGGCTCCTGTGAAACACATTGACTGTCATAACTCACCAAGCCTCTTCCTCTGGAGCTGGCAGGTAGAAATGTTTATGGAAAAGGTCAATAACTTGATAACCAAGCCGCTAGGTGCTACCGCTCATCAGACCCTCACTGTCATTCACCTGCTATGGAGTTTTTGTCTCTGTCCACACTTATCCAGTTGACTTTTCCCTTTGACGCCACACTTTGCTGGCTTCATATACCAGAGAGAGCTGTAGCTTAAGCAATTAGCCTGAACCAAACTAGAGCCGATAAGGAGATACAATGGAATAGTATGGATTTATGCAGTTATAAAGAATGAATTCATTTTATAATGGCATTTTGGTATTTTAGAGGAAAATATCATTTTATTGACGCTATATAAATATACCTGGCAGAATTGAATTACAAAGGTTAATCATAACTTCACATAGGCCCAGTTGAGTAACATGCAGTGGAACGTGAAGTCAAGTTGGTGTTATGGACCGTTAGACTCGTAAAGATGTCACGGGTCATACAGAGAGGTCAAATATCAAATTGAATGGCCTCTCTTTTATTTACCCCTTCTTCTATCACTTCCTCTCTCTTATTTACCCCTTCTTCTATCACTTCCTCTCTCTTATTTACCCCTTCTTCTATCACTTCCTCTCTCTTATTCACCCCTTCTTCTATCACTTCCTCTCTCTTGTTCACCCCTTCTTCTATCACTTCCTCTCTCTTATTCACCCCTTCTTCTATCACTTCCTCTCTCTTATTTACCCCTTCTTCTATCACTTCCTCTCTCTTATTCACCCCTTCTTCTATCACTTCCTCTCTCTTGTTCACCCCTTCTTCTATCACTTCCTCTCTCTTGTTCCCCCTTCTATCACTTCCCCTCTCTTATTCACCCCTCTTCTATAGCTTCCTCTCTCCTGTTTACCCCTTCTTCTATCACTTCCTCTCTCTTATTCACCCCTCTTCTATCACTTCCTCTCTCCTGTTTACCCCTTCTTCTATCACTTCCTCTCTTGTTCAACCCCTCTTTCTATCACTTCCTCTCTGTTATTCACCCCTTCTTCTATCACTTCCTCTCTTGTTCAACCCCTCTTTCTATCACTTCCTCTCTCTTGTTCACCCCTTCTTCTATCACTTCCTCTCCTGTTCACACCTTCTTCTATCACTTCCTCTCTCTTGTTCACCCCTTCTTCTATCACTTCCTCTCTCTTATTCACCCCTTCTTCTATCACTTCCTCTCTCTTATTCACCCCTTCTTCTATCACTTCCTCTCTCTTATTCACCCCTTCTTCTATCACTTCCTCTCTCTTGTTCACCCCTTCTTTTATCACTTCCTCTCTCTTATTCACCCCTCTTCTATCACTTCCTCTCTCCTGTTTACCCCTTCTTCTATCACTTCCTCTCTCTTATTCACCCCTTCTTCTAACACTTCCTCTCTCTTGTTCACCCCTTCTTCTATCACTTCCTCTCTCTTGTTCACCCCTTCTTCTATCACTTCCTCTCTCTTATTCACCCCTTCTTCTATCACTTCCTCTCTCTTATTCACCCCTCTTCTATCACTTCCTCTCTCCTGTTTACCCCTTCTTCTATCACTTCCTCTCTCTTATTCACCCCTTCTTCTAACACTTCCTCTCTCTTGTTCACCCCTTCTTCTATCACTTCCTCTCTCTTATTCACCCCTTCTTCTATCACTTCCTCTCTCTTGTTCACCCCTTCTTCTATCACTTCCTCTCTCTTATTCACCCCTTCTTCTATCACTTCTTCTCTCTTATTCACCCCTTCTTCTATCACTTCATCTCTCTTATTCACCCCTTCCATCACTTCCTCTCTCTTATTACCCCTTCTTCTATCACTTCCTCTCTCTTATTCACCCCTTCTTCTATCACTTCCTCTCTCTTATTTACTCCTTCTTCTATCACTTCCTATCTCTTATTTACCCCTTCTATCACTTCCTCTCTCATATTCACCCCTTCTTCTATCACTTCCTCTCTCTTATTTACCCCTTCTATCACTTCCTCTCTTGTTCACCCCTTCTTCTATCACTTCCTCTCTTGTTCACCCCTTCTTCTATCACTTCCTCTCTCTTGTTCACCCCTTTTTCTATCACTTCCTCTCTCTTATTTACCCCTTCTATCACTTCCTCTCTCTTGTTCATCCCTTCTTCTATCACTTCCTCTCTCTTGTTCACCCCTTCTTCTATCACTTCCTCTCTCTTATTCACCCCTTCTTCTCTCACTTCCTCTCTCTTGTTCATCCCTTCTTCTATCACTTCCTCTCTCTTATTCACCCCTTCTTCTATCACTTCCTCTCTCTTATTCACCCCTTCTTCTATCACTTCCTCTCTCTTTTTTACCCTTTCTTCTATCACTTCCTCTCTCTTGTTCACCCCTTCCTCTATCACTTCCTCTCTTGTTCCACCCCTCTTTCTATCACTTCCTCTCTCTTGTTTACCCCTTCTTCTATCACTTCCTCTCTCTTATTCACCCCTTCTTCTATCACTGCCTCTCTCTTGTTTACCCCTTCTTCTATCACTTCCTCTCTCTTATTCACCCCTTCTTCTATCACTTCCTCTCTCTTGTTCACCCCTTCTTCTATCACTTCCTCTCTCTTGTTTACCCCTTCTTCTATCACTTCCTCTCTCTTATTCACTCCTTCTTCTATCACTTCCTCTCTCTTATTTACCCCTTCTTCTATCACTTCCTCTCTCTTATTCACTCCTTCTTCTATCACTTCCTCTCTCTTATTTACCCCTTCTTCTATCACTTCCTCTCTCTTATTCACCCCTTCTTCTATCACTTCCTCTCTCTTACTCACTCCTTCTTCTATCACTTCCTCTCTCTTGTTCACCCCTTCTTCTATCACTTCCTCTCTCTTGTTCACTCCTTCTTCTATCACTTCCTCTCTCTTATTCACCCCTTCTTCTATCACTTCCTCTCTCTTGTTCACTCCTTCTTCTATCACTTCCTCTCTCTTATTTACCCCTTCTATCACTTCCTCTCTCTTGTTCACTCCTTCTTCTATCACTTCCTCTCTCTTGTTTGCCTCTTCTATCACTTCCTCTCTCTTATTCACCCCTCTTCTATCACTTCCTCTCTCCTGTTTACCCCTTCTTCTATCACTTCCTCTCTCTTATTCACCCCTTCTTCTAACACTTCCTCTCTCTTGTTCACCCCTTCTTCTATCACTTCCTCTCTCTTATTCACCCCTTCTTCTATCACTTCCTCTCTCTTGTTCACCCCTTCTTCTATCACTTCCTCTCTCTTATTCACCCCTCTTCTATCACTTCCTCTCTCCTGTTTACCCCTTCTTCTATCACTTCCTCTCTCTTATTCACCCCTTCTTCTAACACTTCCTGTCTCTTGTTCACCCCTTCTTCTATCACTTCCTCTCTCTTGTTCACCCCTTCTTCTATCACTTCCTCTCTCTTATTCACCCCTTCTTCTATCACTTCCTCTCTCTTATTCACCCCTCTTCTATCACTTCCTCTCTCCTGTTTACCCCTTCTTCTATCACTTCCTCTCTCTTATTCACCCCTTCTTCTAACACTTCCTCTCTCTTGTTCACCCCTTCTTCTATCACTTCCTCTCTCTTATTCACCCCTTCTTCTATCACTTCCTCTCTCTTGTTCACCCCTTCTTCTATCACTTCCTCTCTCTTATTCACCCCTTCTTCTATCACTTCTTCTCTCTTATTCACCCCTTCTTCTAACACTTCCTCTCTCTTATTCACCCCTTCTTCTATCACTTCCTCTCTCTTATTCACCCCTTCTTCTATCACTTAATCTCTCTTATTCACCCCTTCCATCACTTCCTCTCTCTTATTACCCCTTCTTCTATCACTTCCTCTCTCTTATTCACCACTTCTTCTATCACTTCCTCTCTCTTATTTACTCCTTCTTCTATCACTTCCTATCTCTTATTTACCCCTTCTATCACTTCCTCTCTCATATTCACCCCTTCCATCACTTCCTCTCTCTTATTACCCCTTCTTCTATCACTTCCTCTCTCTTATTCACCCCTTCTTCTATCACTTCCTCTCTCTTATTTACTCCTTCTTCTATCACTTCCTATCTCTTATTTACCCCTTCTATCACTTCCTCTCTCATATTCACCCCTTCTTCTATCACTTCCTCTCTCTTATTTACCCCTTCTTCTATCACTTCCTCTCTTGTTCACCCCTTCTTCTATCACTTCCTCTCTTGTTCACCCCTTCTTCTATCACTTCCTCTCTCTTGTTCCCCCCTTATTTACCCCTTCTATCACTTCCTCTCTCATATTCACCCCTTCTTCTATCACTTCCTCTCTCTTATTTACCCCTTCTTCTATCACTTCCTCTCTCTTGTTCACCCCTTCTTCTATCACTTCCTCTCTCTTGTTCACCCCTTCTTCTATCACTTCCTCTCTCTTATTCACCCCTTCTTCTCTCACTTCCTCTCTCTTGTTCATCCCTTCTTCTATCACTTCCTCTCTCTTATTCACCCCTTCTTCTATCACTTCCTCTCTCTTATTCACCCCTTCTTCTATCACTTCCTCTCTCTTTTTTACCCTTTCTTCTATCACTTCCTCTCTCTTGTTCACCCCTTCCTCTATCACTTCCTCTCTCTTGTTCACCCCTTCTTCTATCACTTCCTCTCTCTTATTCACCCCTTCTTCTATCACTTCCTCTCTCTTGTTCACCCCTTCTTCTATCACTTCCTCTCTCTTATTCACCCCTCTTCTATCACTTCCTCTCTCCTGTTTACCCCTTCTTCTATCACTTCCTCTCTCTTATTCACCCCTTCTTCTAACACTTCCTGTCTCTTGTTCACCCCTTCTTCTATCACTTCCTCTCTCTTGTTCACCCCTTCTTCTATCACTTCCTCTCTCTTATTCACCCCTTCTTCTATCACTTCCTCTCTCTTATTCACCCCTCTTCTATCACTTCCTCTCTCCTGTTTACCCCTTCTTCTATCACTTCCTCTCTCTTATTCACCCCTTCTTCTAACACTTCCTCTCTCTTGTTCACCCCTTCTTCTATCACTTCCTCTCTCTTATTCACCCCTTCTTCTATCACTTCCTCTCTCTTGTTCACCCCTTCTTCTATCACTTCCTCTCTCTTATTCACCCCTTCTTCTATCACTTCTTCTCTCTTATTCACCCCTTCTTCTAACACTTCCTCTCTCTTATTCACCCCTTCTTCTATCACTTCCTCTCTCTTATTCACCCCTTCTTCTATCACTTAATCTCTCTTATTCACCCCTTCCATCACTTCCTCTCTCTTATTACCCCTTCTTCTATCACTTCCTCTCTCTTATTCACCCCTTCTTCTATCACTTCCTCTCTCTTATTTACTCCTTCTTCTATCACTTCCTATCTCTTATTTACCCCTTCTATCACTTCCTCTCTCATATTCACCCCTTCCATCACTTCCTCTCTCTTATTACCCCTTCTTCTATCACTTCCTCTCTCTTATTCACCCCTTCTTCTATCACTTCCTCTCTCTTATTTACTCCTTCTTCTATCACTTCCTATCTCTTATTTACCCCTTCTATCACTTCCTCTCTCATATTCACCCCTTCTTCTATCACTTCCTCTCTCTTATTTACCCCTTCTTCTATCACTTCCTCTCTTGTTCACCCCTTCTTCTATCACTTCCTCTCTTGTTCACCCCTTCTTCTATCACTTCCTCTCTCTTGTTCCCCCCTTATTTACCCCTTCTATCACTTCCTCTCTCATATTCACCCCTTCTTCTATCACTTCCTCTCTCTTATTTACCCCTTCTTCTATCACTTCCTCTCTCTTGTTCACCCCTTCTTCTATCACTTCCTCTCTCTTGTTCACCCCTTCTTCTATCACTTCCTCTCTCTTATTCACCCCTTCTTCTCTCACTTCCTCTCTCTTGTTCATCCCTTCTTCTATCACTTCCTCTCTCTTATTCACCCCTTCTTCTATCACTTCCTCTCTCTTATTCACCCCTTCTTCTATCACTTCCTCTCTCTTTTTTACCCTTTCTTCTATCACTTCCTCTCTCTTGTTCACCCCTTCCTCTATCACTTCCTCTCTTGTTCAACCCCTCTTTCTATCACTTCCTCTCTCTTGTTTACCCCTTCTTCTATCACTTCCTCTCTCTTATTCACCCCTTCGTCTATCACTGCCTCTCTCTTGTTTACCCCTTCTTCTATCACTTCCTCTCTCTTATTCACCCCTTCTTCTATCACTTCCTCTCTCTTGTTCACCCCTTCTTCTATCACTTCCTCTTGTTTACCCCTTCTTCTATCACTTCCTCTCTCTTATTCACTCCTTCTTCTATCACTTCCTCTCTCTTATTTACCCCTTCTTCTATCACTTCCTCTCTCTTATTCACTCCTTCTTCTATCACTTCCTCTCTCTTATTCACCCCTTCTTCTAACACTTCCTCTCTCTTGTTCACCCCTTCTTCTATCACTTCCTCTCTCTTATTCACCCCTTCTTCTATCACTTCCTCTCTCTTGTTCACCCCTTCTTCTATCACTTCCTCTCTCTTATTCACCCCTTCTTCTATCACTTCTTCTCTCTTATTCACCCCTTCTTCTAACACTTCCTCTCTCTTATTCACCCCTTCTTCTATCACTTCCTCTCTCTTATTCACCCCTTCTTCTATCACTTAATCTCTCTTATTCACCCCTTCCATCACTTCCTCTCTCTTATTACCCCTTCTTCTATCACTTCCTCTCTCTTATTCACCCCTTCTTCTATCACTTCCTCTCTCTTATTTACTCCTTCTTCTATCACTTCCTATCTCTTATTTACCCCTTCTATCACTTCCTCTCTCATATTCACCCCTTCCATCACTTCCTCTCTCTTATTACCCCTTCTTCTATCACTTCCTCTCTCTTATTCACCCCTTCTTCTATCACTTCCTCTCTCTTATTTACTCCTTCTTCTATCACTTCCTATCTCTTATTTACCCCTTCTATCACTTCCTCTCTCATATTCACCCCTTCTTCTATCACTTCCTCTCTCTTATTTACCCCTTCTTCTATCACTTCCTCTCTTGTTCACCCCTTCTTCTATCACTTCCTCTCTTGTTCACCCCTTCTTCTATCACTTCCTCTCTCTTGTTCCCCCCTTATTTACCCCTTCTATCACTTCCTCTCTCATATTCACCCCTTCTTCTATCACTTCCTCTCTCTTATTCACCCCTTCTTCTAACACTTCCTCTCTCTTGTTCACCCCTTCTTCTATCACTTCCTCTCTCTTATTCACCCCTTCTTCTATCACTTCCTCTCTCTTGTTCACCCCTTCTTCTATCACTTCCTCTCTCTTATTCACCCCTTCTTCTATCACTTCTTCTCTCTTATTCACCCCTTCTTCTAACACTTCCTCTCTCTTATTCACCCCTTCTTCTATCACTTCCTCTCTCTTATTCACCCCTTCTTCTATCACTTAATCTCTCTTATTCACCCCTTCCATCACTTCCTCTCTCTTATTACCCCTTCTTCTATCACTTCCTCTCTCTTATTCACCCCTTCTTCTATCACTTCCTCTCTCTTATTTACTCCTTCTTCTATCACTTCCTATCTCTTATTTACCCCTTCTATCACTTCCTCTCTCATATTCACCCCTTCCATCACTTCCTCTCTCTTATTACCCCTTCTTCTATCACTTCCTCTCTCTTATTCACCCCTTCTTCTATCACTTCCTCTCTCTTATTTACTCCTTCTTCTATCACTTCCTATCTCTTATTTACCCCTTCTATCACTTCCTCTCTCATATTCACCCCTTCTTCTATCACTTCCTCTCTCTTATTTACCCCTTCTTCTATCACTTCCTCTCTTGTTCACCCCTTCTTCTATCACTTCCTCTCTTGTTCACCCCTTCTTCTATCACTTCCTCTCTCTTGTTCCCCCCTTATTTACCCCTTCTATCACTTCCTCTCTCATATTCACCCCTTCTTCTATCACTTCCTCTCTCTTATTTACCCCTTCTTCTATCACTTCCTCTCTCTTGTTCACCCCTTCTTCTATCACTTCCTCTCTCTTGTTCACCCCTTCTTCTATCACTTCCTCTCTCTTATTCACCCCTTCTTCTCTCACTTCCTCTCTCTTGTTCATCCCTTCTTCTATCACTTCCTCTCTCTTATTCACCCCTTCTTCTATCACTTCCTCTCTCTTATTCACCCCTTCTTCTATCACTTCCTCTCTCTTTTTTACCCTTTCTTCTATCACTTCCTCTCTCTTGTTCACCCCTTCCTCTATCACTTCCTCTCTTGTTCAACCCCTCTTTCTATCACTTCCTCTCTCTTGTTTACCCCTTCTTCTATCACTTCCTCTCTCTTATTCACCCCTTCGTCTATCACTGCCTCTCTCTTGTTTACCCCTTCTTCTATCACTTCCTCTCTCTTATTCACCCCTTCTTCTATCACTTCCTCTCTCTTGTTCACCCCTTCTTCTATCACTTCCTCTTGTTTACCCCTTCTTCTATCACTTCCTCTCTCTTATTCACTCCTTCTTCTATCACTTCCTCTCTCTTATTTACCCCTTCTTCTATCACTTCCTCTCTCTTATTCACTCCTTCTTCTATCACTTCCTCTCTCTTATTTACCCCTTCTTCTATCACTTCCTCTCTCTTATTCACCCCTTCTTCTATCACTTCCTCTCTCTTACTCACTCCTTCTTCTATCACTTCCTCTCTCTTGTTCACCCCTTCTTCTATCACTTCCTCTCTCTTGTTCACTCCTTCTTCTATCACTTCCTCTCTCTTATTCACCCCTTCTTCTATCACTTCCTCTCTCTTATTTACCCCTTCTATCACTTCCTCTCTCTTGTTCACTCCTTCTTCTATCACTTCCTCTCTCTTGTTTGCCCCTTCTATCACTTCCTCTCTCTTATTCACTCCTTCTTCTATCACTTCCTCTCTCTTGTTTTCCTCTTCTATCACTTCCTCTCTCTTATTCACCCCTTCTTCTATCACTTCCTCTCTCTTGTTCACTCCTTCTTCTATCACTTCCTCTCTCTTATTTACCCCTTCTATCACTTCCTCTCTCTTGTTCACTCCTTCTTCTATCACTTCCTCTCTCTTGTTTGCCCCTTCTATCACTTCCTCTCTCTTATTCACACCTTCTTCTATCACTTCCTCTCTCTTGTTTACCCCTTCTATCACTTCCTCTCTCTTATTCACCCCTTCTTCTATCACTTCCTCTCTCTTATTTACCCCTTCTTCTATCACTTCCTCTCTTGTTTACCCCTTCTTCTATCACTTCCTCTCTCTTATTCACCCCTTCTTCTATCACTTCCTCTCTCTTGTTTACCCCTTCTTCTATCACTTCCTCTCTCTTATTCACCCCTTCTTCTATCACTTCCTCTCTCTTGTTTACCCCTTCTTCTATCACTTCCTCTCTCTTATTCACTCCTTCTTCTATCACTTCCTCTCTCTTATTTACCCCTTCTTCTATCACTTCCTCTCTCTTATTCACTCCTTCTTCTATCACTTCCTCTCTCTTATTTACCCCTTCTTCTATCACTTCCTCTCTCTTACTCACTCCTTCTTCTATCACTTCCTCTCTCTTGTTCACCCCTTCTTCTATCACTTCCTCTCTCTTGTTCACTCATTCTTCTATCACTTCCTCTCTCTTATTCACCCCTTCTTCTATCACTTCCTCTCTCTTGTTCACTCCTTCTTCTATCACTTCCTCTCTCTTGTTTGTCCCTTCTATCACTTCCTCTCTCTTATTCACCCCTTCTTCTATCACTTCCTCTCTCTTATTTACCCCTTCTATCACTTCCTCTCTCTTGTTCACTCCTTCTTCTATCACTTCCTCTCTCTTGTTTGCCTCTTCTATCACTTCCTCTCTCTTATTCACCCCTTCTTCTATCACTTCCTCTCTCTTGTTCACTCCTTCTTCTATCACTTCCTCTCTCTTATTTACCCCTTCTATCACTTCCTCTCTCTTGTTCACTCCTTCTTCTATCACTTCCTCTCTCTTGTTTGCCCCTTCTATCACTTCCTCTCTCTTATTCACCCCTTCTTCTATCACTTCCTCTCTCTTGTTTATCCCTTCTATCACTTCCTCTCTCTTATTCACCCCTTCTTCTATCACTTCCTCTCTCTTATTTACCCCTTCTTCTATCACTTCCTCTCTTGTTCACCCCTTCTTCTATCACTTCCTCTCTTGTTCACCCCTTCTTCTATCACTTCCTCTCTCTTGTTCACCCCTTTTTCTATCACTTCCTCTCTCTTATTTACCCCTTCTATCACTTCCTCTCTCTTGTTCATCCCTTCTTCTATCACTTCCTCTCTCTTGTTCACAACTTCTTCTATCACTTCCTCTCTCTTGTTCACCCCTTCTTCTATCACTTCCTCTCTCTTATTCACCCCTTCTTCTATCACTTCCTCTCTCTTATTCACCCCTTCTTCTATCACTTCCTCTCTCTTTTTTACCCTTTCTTCTATCACTTCCTCTCTCTTGTTCACCCCTTCTTCTATCACTTCCTCTCTTGTTCAACCGCTCTTTCTATCACTTCCTCTCTCTTGTTTACCCCTTCTTCTATCACTTCCTCTCTCTTATTCACCCCTTCTTCTATCACTTCCTCTCTCTTGTTTACCCCTTCTTCTATCACTTCCTCTCTCTTATTCACCCCTTCTTCTATCACTTCCTCTCTCTTGTTCACCCCTTCTTCTATCACTTCCTCTCTCTTGTTTACCCCTTCTTCTATCACTTCCTCTCTCTTATTCACTCCTTCTTCTATCACTTCCTCTCTCTTATTTACCCCTTCTTCTATCACTTCCTCTCTCTTATTCACCCCTTCTTCTATCACTTCCTCTCTCTTACTCACTCCTTCTTCTATCACTTCCTCTCTCTTGTTCACTCCTTCTTCTATCACTTCCTCTCTCTTATTCACCCCTTCTTCTATCACTTCCTCTCTCTTGTTCACTCCTTCTTCTATCACTTCCTCTCTCTTGTTTGCCTCTTCTATCACTTCCTCTCTCTTGTTCACTCCTTCTTCTATCACTTCCTCTCTCTTATTTACCCCTTCTATCACTTCCTCTCTCTTGTTCACTCCTTCTTCTATCACTTCCTCTCTTGTTCACCCCTTCTTCTATCACTTCCTCTCTCTTTTTTACCCCTTCTTCTATCACTTCCTCTCTCTTATTCACCCCTTCTTCTATCACTTCCTCTCTCTTGTTCACCCCTTCTTCTATCACTTCCTCTCTCTTGTTTACCCCTTCTTCTATCACTTCCTCGCTCTTATTCACTCCTTCTTCTATCACTTCCTCTCTCTTATTTACCCCTTCTTCTATCACTTCCTCTCTCTTATTCACTCCTTCTTCTATCACTTCCTCTCTCTTAATTACCCCTTCTTCTATCACTTCCTCTCTCTTATTCACCCCTTCTTCTATCACTTCCTCTCTCTTACTCACTCCTTCTTCTATCACTTCCTCTCTCTTGTTCACCCCTTCTTCTATCACTTCCTCTCTCTTGTTCACTCCTTCTTCTATCACTTCCTCTCTCTTATTCACCCCTTCTTCTATCACTTCCTCTCTCTTGTTCACTCCTTCTTCTATCACTTCCTCTCTCTTATTTACCCCTTCTATCACTTCCTCTCTCTTGTTCACTCCTTCTTCTATCACTTCCTCTCTCTTGTTTGCCCCTTCTATCACTCCCTCTCTCTTATTCACCCCTTCTTCTATCACTTCCTCTCTCTTATTTACCCCTTCTATCACTTCCTCTCTCTTGTTCACTCCTTCTTCTATCACTTCCTCTCTCTTGTTTGCCTCTTCTATCACTTCCTCTCTCTTATTCACCCCTTCTTCTATCACTTCCTCTCTCTTGTTCACTCCTTCTTCTATCACTTCCTCTCTCTTATTTCCCCCTTCTATCACTTCCTCTCTCTTGTTCACTCCTTCTTCTATCACTTCCTCTCTCTTGTTTGCCCCTTCTATCACTTCCTCTCTCTTATTCACCCCTTCTTCTATCACTTCCTCTCTCTTGTTTACCCCTTCTATCACTTCCTCTCTCTTATTCACCCCTTCTTCTATTACTTCCTCTCTCTTATTTACCCCTTCTTCTATCACTTCCTCTCTTGATCACCCCTTCTTCTATCACTTCCTCTCTTGTTCACCCCTTCTTCTATCACTTCCTCTCTCTTGTTCACCCCTTTTTCTATCACTTCCTCTCTCTTATTTACCCCTTCTATCACTTCCTCTCTCTTGTTCATCCCTTCTTCTATCACTTCCTCTCTCTTGTTCACCCCTTCTTCTATCACTTCCTCTCTCTTGTTCACCCCTTCTTCTATCACTTCCTCTCTCTTATTCACCCCTTCTTCTCTCACTTCCTCTCTCTTGTTCATCCCTTCTTCTATCACTTCCTCTCTCTTATTCACCCCTTCTTCTATCACTTCCTCTCTCTTATTCACCCCTTCTTCTATCACTTCCTCTCTCTTTTTTACCCTTTCTTCTATCACTTCCTCTCTCTTGTTCACCCCTTCTTCTATCACTTCCTCTCTTGTTCAACCCCTCTTTCTATCACTTCCTCTCTCTTGTTTACCCCTTCTTCTATCACTTCCTCTCTCTTATTCACCCCTTCTTCTATCACTTCCTCTCTCTTGTTTACCCCTTCTTCTATCACTTCCTCTCTCTTATTCACCCCTTCTTCTATCACTTCCTCTCTCTTGTTCACCCCTTCTTCTATCACTTCCTCTCTCTTGTTTACCCCTTCTTCTATCACTTCCTCTCTCTTATTCACTCCTTCTTCTATCACTTCCTCTCTCTTATTTACCCCTTCTTCTATCACTTCCTCTCTCTTATTCACTCCTTCTTCTATCACTTCCTCTCTCTTATTTACCCCTTCTTCTATCACTTCCTCTCTCTTAT
>NC_052313.1:49945926-49963426 GCF_016432855.1 Salvelinus namaycush
ACAGAATAAATAGCATACATTCTGTACATACGGTGCACCTACACACAAAGCTATATAACAGAATAAATAGCATACATTCTGTACATACGGTGCACCTACACACAAAGCTATATAACAGAATAAATAGCATACATTCTGTACATACGGTGCACCTACACACAAAGCTATATAACAGAATCGAATTTACCAGCTCGGAAAATATCAATGATTGAAATGCGTGGCAGAAAACAGAGAATGACTGATACTGACACAGAAGACGGGGGGAAAACTCGATTCACACAACAAAATGAAATACAGTATTTAGATGTCTGTGTACGGGTAGGGTGCATGGATCTCTGTCGTACACAGCTGTTCCACTCTCATCTCTGGTGAAATACCTATATCCAGGGGATTATGTAGCGTTGGTCAATTTGCATAACTCCATTAAGGCTTTCTCTCCTTTTTTTCAACCAACACCTGTGTAGAAACGGTCGTAAAAGTGTTCCCGCCGGAAAGTGGAATTACATTTCCTCTCCCATTTGAAGGAAGTAATCCGGCGTACAGCTGTGGAAATTGTTCAGTGATGTAGAAATGGAGCGAGGGGAATTAGGGAGGACTGTGTTACGCCACGTACAGGTACTGTAAAATCAGGCCCATAAAGCTATACTGATACTTCAGACCCGTACAGAGCACCTGGTCCATAGTAATTCACAGGGATATAGGTGTTGCATTTTCATGGAACCACTTAGTTTTTGTCTGACCACATGACGTGACCTGATAAGATATTATATCCTAGATGATAACTATAGGATACATATAGCTATAGCGCTGACTATAGGGCCCAGAGTTTGTCCTGATGGGGCCATCATATTATTACGGCCTTAAAAAGCCTCTCCAATAGGATGAATACGACAGCCAGAATGAGCTGCTGCTGGAAGTTATATTGTCTGGATCGTACGGGCTCTAGCTAAAGTGTTCAATAAAGTTTATTGTGACTTCCTGTCAGACAGTTCGATCAATACAATGTCTATGACTGTCTATAGATAGCTGGGGTTGGTGTTGGTGTGTTGTGTGGAGAAGAGCAGTGACCATCGACCCTCCCAGGCTTGTGTCTTTGAATCTCTGGGACCCCCACCCCCTTTCTCCCCCCTCCTCCTCTCCCCTCCTCCAAAGCATTTTTCTCTTCTTCATCTTTCTTTCACTCTCTTCATCTTCAGTTGCATGATTCATGAAAGTGGAGTCCTGTGTGCTCAGAGGGCCTTTTAACCTGTTCCCCTGGCGCGGGAGAGAGAGGGAGAGAGTGAGAGCAGTAGCAGTGATATTGATATGAGAGAGAGCCTCCCTGTAGAGTAGCTCCTCTCTGGGAAAGGAACAGAAGGTCCCCCACTGAAGTCACTCCTTTTTGGGATGTCATCCATTCCCTTTTCTCGCTGCTCTTTCTCTCTCTCTAACTCTCTCTCTCTTTCTCTCTTTTTCTCTTTCTTTCTTTCTTTCTTTCTTTCTTTCTTTCTTTCTTTCTCTTTTCTCTCTCTCTCTCTCTCTCTCTCTCTCTCTTTCTCTTTCTCTTTCTCTTTCTCTTTCTCTTTCTCTTTCTCTCCCTCTCTCTTTCTCTTCCTCTGTCAGTTATTTTAGAAAATCTCAAACAGTTTTCCCTCCTTTGTTTGTGTGAGCAGCGGCAGTAGTAGTGGCAGCAGCAGAAGCACGGTGCTGATAGCCTGAGGGCCACTATAGGATGGGAGCCATGATGTGATGGAGGGGTCAGTCTGGAGGATCCAGAGAGGGGCCAGACCTCGGCCCCCTCTATCCCCCCTGGATCCCTGGCAGCCCGGGCAGGCCCTGGACCCTCTAAGCCCGTCCTCCACGGAGCACGCCTCGTCCAATCACAATGCACTGAGCCCAGGACCTGTGAGGTGCTGGGGGTCATGGGTTCAAATTTAATACTGCTATGCCCCTAGGCACGCTGAACTCTCTGCTCACACATACACACACACTCCTCCTCCTCCTACTTTACGTTGCTGTGTTTAACTGGGGGTCAATGATTTGCAAGTTGCTTTGGATAAAAGCTTTTGGTTAAATTGATTCATGACCGTGGGCGAACTGTGGGGCCGGCGATGGTGAATGGCCCTGGGCATGATGTCATTGAGAGAGAGGTTTCAATGTGTGAGATTATATATTGTATGTCGGTGTGGATGACATCATAAGAGAGGGACAGTGAGGGGCCTACTCCTCCGTTTCCGTTGACTGTCCCCTCGTCCGTTTACAGTGATCACACATTACACAGTTATAGAGAAATTAAAGGGAAATGCTCCAGACTAGCCATCATTGCACATTTGATAGGACTAATCAAGACGGAAACAGCAATCAGAGGTTCTGCTGTTTATGAATAATGCATGACACCTTTTCACACACTGGTATTCAAACTTTTTCAGTGGGGACCCCATTTTTTTCAGTTGAATTTCTGACGACTCCACCCAACCCCAAATCGAATGACACAACCTTCAAATCGGTACATTTATATTTTCACATTAAAGGTGCACTACGCAGAAATCATCATTTCCTCGCTGCTAAAATTCAGTTTATGTGACAAAATAAGCAAGTGTAGTGTATAGTGTAGAGAATCATTGTACCATCTAAACCACTGTGAAATATACTTTTCATAAACAAAAATATTGTATTTTCAGCTGTTTGAAGCTGGCGTACAAAAACCCAAAGTAAAAGGCACAAAAACAGATCCACCACTTCTTGGACTTTCAGTTCTGTGAACTTGGTTGGGTCACCCAAAAAGTTACATTTTGCAGCTCTAAATAACCTTCAATTCATTACATCTCTCTTATCAAAGAAACCAATAAATACATTTACTCAATCTAACATTTCTAACTATCTCAAAAATGTCTGTATATTGTCCCATACAATAATCTGAAATCTTTATATTTAGTTGAATATACATTAATATACCACTGTTTTATAAGAGAGGTAAGAGAGGTTTCCTATCCAATTGCATACATGGGTGAAAATAAGCTCACCATTTGTTACCATGTTAGCCTTTACTTTCTTTTCCCTCTGAAAATGACAACAATACAATATTAATTAGCCCTCTTTATAAATAGACTAAAAAGACCCCTACTAGTTAACTAGTGTTTTCACAGGTCAGCATGTGTTACTGTACTGTATGTAGCCTCCATTAATCCTCTAATTCCTTATCAACGAGTGGGTTAAAGCTGTATCTCTTTCTAGCAACAGTATCGGGCTAATTCCCTCTCCTTCCTGTTAGCTGACGGCAGCCATTAATATGCTGTAATTCTGTCCCTCTTTATTGGGTGTCACCGCTGTCACATCGGCCCATATCTCAGCCCCTCTCTCGTCACCTACGCTCAGCTCAACAAGCCAGCCAAGTGCTGAATGGTTCTCATGTGTCACAGTGCTCTTAGGAGGCCATTTTGAAGTCCCCCCTATTCTTTCCCTGGTGCAAGCCGTCTAGGCACGTATTTAATAACGGCTCTCCTCCCTCCTCCTTTTCTCCGCCAGGCTCCAGGCTCTTTAAGAGTCCTGGGGGGTCAGTTCCTCCACTTCTTCTACGTTAACAGGAAGAAATCAGGACAGGAGAATTAATAAAAGCTCTACTCGCTTTCTCTCTCGCTTTCTCTGTCTAGCGCTGTTTCAGTCTCTCTCACTTTCTTTCATTCCATATACTATATTATCTTTCTCTATGTCTCTCACTCCCTCATTCTATGTGCCCTCTCTCTCTCTCTGTCTGTCTCTCTCTCTCTCTCTCTGTCTCTCTCTGTCTCTCTCTGTCTCTCTCTCTCTCTCTCTCTCTGTCTCTCTCTCTCTCTCTCCTTCGGCGGCTGGCTGGCTCCCGGCAGCAGCATCACGGTGTGTCAGGGCACTGGGTGAATTTTAAATGCTCAGGATGAATTGTTTGTGTTAGGAAAGTGGAAATGGGGGGAGGAGGGGGAAGAACGGGGGAGGGGGAGAACGGGGGAGGGGGGAGAACGGGGAGGGGGGAGAACGGGGGAGGAGGGGGGTGCAAAGGCTAAGAGACTTGATAAATTGAATGACTGCCAGGGATGCAGAGACGCAAATAGCAACAAAACTGCCATAAGCAAATGTCTTCCACAGGACCCTCAGAGAAAGTGGGGGTTGGGGTAGTGGACATAGTGTATAGAATATAGTGGGGAGGGGAGGGATGGGATGGGATGTGGGATGGGTGAAGGGAAAGTAAGGCAGAGATGGAGGGTTATTAATTTCCCGCTATGCGGTATCATCCAGCTGGTAGCTCCCAACCCGTTTTGGGTGTAATGAAAATGGCCTGAGCACAAGATAAATGGTTCATAAAGAGAGGCCATTTAGATGCAATGGGGCCTCAATCTGGATGGTGACTAATCACAACACACACCCCTCCTTTCCTCTCCCTCTCTCCCTCTCCATCTCTTCCCCCCCCTCTCCCTCTCTCCATCTGTAACTTCACCTCCCCTCAGAAGCAGGATTCCACCAACTCTCATTCCACTTTCCCCCGTTATTTCCTCCTCTTCCTCTTCCTCATCCTCCTCCTCCTCCTCCTCCTCCTCCTCCTCCTTCCTTCTCCCTACTTTTCCCCTTCTTTTCTTCCTTCCTTCTCTTCCTTTATCTCTCTCTCTCTCACTCTCTCTCTCTCTCACTCTCTCTCTCCGCTAGCTGTTGACATCCCAATGAATTGTGGCGGGGTCGGAGTTCAAGGCATGCGGAGAATTATCTTGATTTATGCCCGCTCAGAGCCGTTGGCGGCGGGCGGCGGTGCGAGTGCGGCAGGCCGGTGGGCTGGCGAGGTGTGTTCCTGCTTTACAGCTCCCCAGTGACAGGGCTACAGCATCGTTTTGCTCCGCTGGAGAAATGGGCTGCCGAGGCACCTGCGATTTTTCTTGCCTCCGCGGCTGAAGGTATATAATATATCTCTAAAGCGCCTAATAAGTTTCTGAAAAACGTGTTTTTAAAGCAAATTGATTCGGATGCTTTACGAGGTGCCCTGGACAGGGGGGGGGGAGGAGGGGCTGGAGGGGGGGCTGGAGGTGATATTTGAGGTTTACACAGCACACTGTGAACACTGGGGATTCAACACAGGCCTCTATCTCACACACACACACACACACACACACACAGGCCATTAGCGACACCATGAACCCTCAGCTCTGAGCTAGAGAGAAGCCTTCAGAATTAACACAAACTCTAAGCAGACGATTCGGAGTGTTGCGATGTATTTTTTGGTCACAAAAGGGGCGGCACCTTGTAATACGCTCCGGCACTCAACATACTTTTTACTTCCTAAAAATGTTGACACGCCGTATCATTACTTCCGCGGCCGTGGGGGCAGTGTTGTTGCTAGGTTATATATAGGCTATTCATCAAAGTAGCCTATTTTGCATTGATAACCAAATATATTCTCAGCGACTGTTCAAACAGTAAACCAAACAACAAGAATCCACAGAAAGGTAATTTTTTTATAAGTAATAACTAGTTAGTTATTCCAGTCTATTGTTAACTGGTAGAACCTGCTGTAGCAGCTAGCTAGCCATGGGCTCTTTTTACTCCACGACCAACACTTGATAAAGGAATAATTTTAGCTGATATGGGAATTAATACACAAGCAGCATATCAAACTGGGATAATGTTTTAGGTTACACCGGCAAGTAGTAGAATATTTGCCAGGACTGACTATTTCACGTCAGTTAAAAAGGCTAGCTAGCTTGCTATGTTTTTAGCCAGGCTAAATCCAGCTAGCCAGGCTGCCTGCTAGCTACTACTAGCAAGAGAAGGAGACTGACTCTTCTTTCTTTTCACAAAATGAAAATACAAAAATAAAAAGCGGTGCTGTCGCCCCCTTGTGAATGGGAGTGGGACCGGCGAGGATATCATGTTACCAAAAGGTGTCCGCTGTGCCAAAAATACCACTCCACCCACATGCACGCACATAGATCAACAGAGTGAAGATGGTAGCAACCACTAAGTGTACATTGTGGTTAGAGTCAGAGCAGATCAGTGACCAGGAAGTAGTCTGGGTCTCTAATCCCTCTACCCTAGCAGTCAGGCAGGCAGGTGTCGGCTGCCAGTCGTGCCCCTCTCCCCTTCCCCTACCGCAGGGCATCCCTAGAACCCAGCAGCAGCAGATTATCATGACAAGTTCTGGCTAAATCACTCTGACTGCTATTGTGTTCTCCCTCGGCCTTACAGTGTTTTAATGCTGCTGGTCCTTTCCTGGCTGTGGAGAGACACAATGAAAGCACTCTGGCCAGAGAGTGTCATACCGGACAGCCCCGCAAGATACTGTGGGACACACTGTGTGTGTACGTGTCTGGCTTGTCCGTGCGTGTGTGTCCGTGCGTCTGCGTGCACGCGGTTCTCCCCCTCTCCTCACATTCATCTAATCCGTATTCCCTCTGTGACACCTACATTCGTGTACACTGGTTATGTGTCTCTCTGAAAATGAGAATGCATATGTCAGATTTATCATGCTTTTAGAGATCAGCCGGGGAGCCTATTTCTCACGTGAACCCTGCACCTCTTGGCTGTCAGGACCGTCCAAGCACAGAACCACAGATGTGTGTTGGAGTGGGCTGCCGTGACAGCGTGACACGAAAATGTATTTGTTTGGAGGGTGTAAAGACCCAGGGGAGGGAGGGGGGAGGAGAGAGGGAGGGGGGAGGAGAGATGATAGAGGGTGGAGAGAGAGGGGGGGTTAGATCAGATGAGACGCACTACTTTGATACTGAGGTGTTCATATGACACCCCCCACCCCCCAAATGGACCCCCTAAAATTACCCCCTAACCCCGTCCTTATTCCCAGAATGCACCACCTGGCCCCAGTGAAACCTTTCATCTAGTTTACCTCTCTCGTGGCTGGGAGTGGCGTGTTACCGTGGTAGCGGTCCGATCTGCTCTGCTCGGGTCACGGGGTCAGAGCATGTGGAGCGCTTCCTATTTTTCTCCCTCACCACTTTTGACAGGAGTCTATTTACTTCCCTCTACGGCCCTACGGCGCCACTTTGAGACCCGACTTATTGGGGCGGAGAAGAGACGGTGTTAAAAAAAAGGGAGAGATAGGGAGGGAGATGGAGAGGGGGAGAGAGAACAGAGGGCTCTTGGATGCCTCCTCTCTCTGTCTCCTCTCTTAGATGTCTGTTAGTGCTGAAGGAATCCAAAGTGCTTATGAAAAACACTGTCTCACTCCTGAAGCAATAACAAGAAAGGAGAGAGGGAGGAGGGAGAGGGGAAGGAGGGGGGGAGAGAAAGTGGGAGGGAGGGGGAAAGAGGACTGCTGAATCAGCACTCCAGTATGGATTTTCAGTTCTCCTCCTTCTCTTCTGAAAAACAGCCGTCTGGATTGCCAGCCCCGGAACACAACACACAGACCCAGCCCGGCTAAATGAAGTTCCCACTCCTCAAATCTAATTCCTCTTTCTTTTTCCTGGGTATTTTATGAAGAGCATTACATTTTCCTTGTCATATAATATCTGCAGAGCTGTGCCTCTAAAGGAATCAGACCCTTGGAAATAGGTGAGAGATTGGGTTTGCCTGATGTGTGTGCGTGCAATTCGATTACTTATGGGAGGGTTCTGTACGGGAGTGCTTGATAAAGTCATGAGGAATACCTTGGCATGGGAGTGTCTATTTACAACCTAACCCCACCCAAACCCCTACCACCCCTCCATCCCCTTCACACCCCCATTCCTCTGCACTAGCCTATAGCCTGTGCTTCGCAGCAAGATCCCCCAGAAGAGGCCCATGAATGATGGATAAGGCCTGTATCTCCTCTCCCCTCCACTACAGCCAGTAGACTCCAGCCACTAATCAACCATGCAGCCACACAGGACCAGAGCTGTTCATTTCTACAGGACCAGAGCTGTTCATTTCCACAGGACCAGAGCTATTCATTTCTACAGGACCAGAGTTATTCATTTCCACAGGACCAGAGCTATTCATTTCCACAGGACCAGAGCTATTCATTTCCACAGGACCAGAGCTATTCATTTCTACAGGACCAGAGCTATTCATTTCTACAGGACCAGAGCTATTCATTTCTACAGGACCAGAGCTATTCATTTCCACAGGACCAGAGCTATTTATTTCCACAGGACCAGAGCTATTCATTTCCACAGGACCAGAGCTATTCATTTCCACAGGACCAGAGCTATTCATTTCTACAGGACCAGAGCTATTCATTTCCACAGGACCAGAGCTATTCATTTCTACAGGACCAGAGCTGTTCATTTCTACAGGACCAGAGCTATTCATTTCCACAGGACCAGAGCTATTCATTTCCACAGGACCAGAGCTGTTCATTTCCACAGGACCAGAGCTGTTCATTTCCACAGGACCAGAGCTATTCATTTCCACAAGACCAGAGCTGTTAATTTCCGGGCTAAAATAGGCAGATAGATAAAGCTTTGTGTTGTACAGTACAGTATCAGTGTCTCAGTGAAGACTGATTGAATTACAGGGCATCCCCAGTGACTAGGCGTTGGGTAATTACAGTGTCATTTAAGATGACATTATTATCGGGGTGGCTTTATTAGAATGTGGTTCCCTGTAACTTCACCTCGCCGGTTATACGTCCTTATCGTAAAGGGAAGTGATTAGGGGAAATAAAATGCCCTCCGTTGTCTTCTTTTGTAACAAGGATTGCTGGCTTGTTAATGCTTTCTGATATGCCAGCTGCCACGGTGATTCTATGGTGCTTTTATTTACATTGAAGGACAGTTTAACCTAGGACCCATGCCCATATTATATATGTACATTTTCTATGTATTTACATGTTGTCAGTTCTGGTGAGTTTCTCTATCCACTGTTAGCTGTATTCATTATTTTTGGAGGAAGACGAGGGAGCATTATAAACACTATAAAAAAACGGATCTATATGGAACCCAAAAGGATTCTACATGGAATCCAAAAGGGTTCTACCTGCAACCAAAAGGGTTCTTCAAAGGGTTCTCCTATGGGGACAGCTGAAGAACCCTTTAAGGTTCTATACCACCTTTTTTTTCTAAAAGTGTACAATTAGCAGTTACCCATCCATCCATGATTTCTGTTCTCTATATGCTTTTATTAGGTGTTGCCCACCTCCCCTCCCACAGAGTCCTGCTGGAGTTGGAGAGGATAGAGGGAAGAAAAGAAAAGAGGAGGGATGGATGGAGGGATGGAGGGATATGGTGACTCAGGGCCAGGGGATGAGAGGCCTGCCAGAGAGGAGAAGATCGGCACGAACACACACACCTCCCACCAGGAAGCATCATGACTATAAACAGTGGCTGAGCCAGGATGTCAAAGTTGAGTTGAAACATGATTATTAACCCTGACCATGACAATCAGAAATACACAGATACACACATGCAGGAACACACACATTCGCACACACACGAACACACTGTAAAACAAAATGTGGAATTTCTACCGGAACTGTAAACATTAATTATGTCCTGAAGTGCTTACTGGCCACATGATCTGATTGGCTGTCACTAGGTTCTAATTGATACAGGCTCTAACTGGTGCCCAGGTCTGTTGGTCAGGGCCACACACATAATATATATTATCACTGCAATTAATGGTCATACAGAATGATCATACAGTGGAGAGAGGGAGACTGAGAGAGTGTGGGTCTTTCCACGAAAATAGTGCACCAATATAGAATAATGTAATATTAAAGTAAGTGCCTTTTAATATAAACTAAATTGAGAATTTCATCAATCTTAAAGCTTAAAGCTTTTATGACAGAATGTTAAAATTAGGTAAAAACCCCCAAAAAGTTGACCGAGTTGCACTTCTCAAAAGGCACCAAATTGATGGAAGGACCAGTATAGGAGTGAGGGAAAGAGAGGAAGGAGAAAAGGACAGGAGAACCGAGTGAGAGAGGGTGAGGGAAGAGAGAGGCCAAGCAATAGAGAGGGAGATCTGATCACCCGGGTTATGTCAATAACTCTCTTGCCCCAGGGTTGTGTAAATTGATCTTTTACAGTTTCTCCTGGTGACAGCGCCTGTAGCAGCCCAGATAAATCACTGTACCTGTAGCTCTGCTCATTGATTGGTGGGACCTGTGGCAATGAGACCGGGCCCCTGCTGGGGAGAGAGAGGAGCCGCTGGGATAAAGAGTTAGCACGGCCAGGGTCAGCTATGGATCTACCTGCCCAGCAGAGGAGAAGGACCGCTGGGATAAAGAGTTAGCACGGCCAGGGTCAGCTATGGATCTACCTGCCCAGCAGAGGAGAAGGACCGCTGGGATAAAGAGTTAGCACGGCCAGGGTCAGCTATGGATCTACCTGCCCAGCAGAGGAGAAGGACCGCTGGGATAAAGAGTTAGCACGGCCAGGGTCAGCTATGGATCTACCTGCCCAGCAGAGGAGAAGGACCGCTGGGATAAAGAGTTAGCACGGCCAGGGTCAGCTATGGATCTACCTGCCCAGCAGAGGAGAAGGACCGCTGGGATAAAGAGTTAGCACGGCCAGGGTCAGCTATGGATCTACCTGCCCAGCAGAGGAGAAGGACCGCTGGGATAAAGAGTTAGCACGGCCAGGGTCAGCTATGGATCTACCTGCCCAGCAGAGGAGAAGGACCGCTGGGATAAAGAGTTAGCACGGCCAGGGTCAGCTATGGATCTACCTGCCCAGCAGAGGAGAAGGACCGCTGGGATAAAGAGTTAGCGCGGCCAGGGTCAGCTATGGGTCTACCTGCCCTAACCCTGAGGGGCTAAACCCAGCTCACCTCAATACAACACTGAGCTGCAGAATTCTGATCTAACCAGCACAGACCAACAGAGATAGAAAATGAGCAGAATGGCCCAGTCAAACTCAGCCTTGGCGAGCCAGCCCCAGGCCAAAGGTAGCACAGTCTGTCTCAACCCAGCTCAGCCCTGCAATAGAGAGTGACTGAGACATACTGTCCTGCTGTACAGGAAGTTTAAGGTGTAATGTATAAATACACCTGAAACAGTGGTGGGTTCTCCTATCTTATCATGCTGAAATTACAGCCCCATTGTTGTGTAACGCCAACAAAGCAATTACCCAACACGCTGATTATCTGTGTAGTACTTGACAATTAATCAGCACTTCACTCTGCTACCTACTGTAATTCAGAGGTGTTTTACAGTACAGTAGCCTACTGTTACAGGGTGACTAATACACAGAAACAAACACACACACACACTCTCTCCTCTCTCTCTCTCTCTCTCTCTCTCTCTCTCTCTCTCTCTCTCTCTCTCTCTCTCTCTCTCTCTCTCTCTCTCACTCCCTGTCTCTCTCCCAGTCTGTGGCTGTCTTCAGAGAGGGTAGGGGATCCACAGTGTGTATCAACATGTGTGGGTGGGTGGCTGGTAGACTCTGGCATGTTCTGACTCCAGAGCTCCGGAGTTTGTCATCGTTCCGGCGTTTGTCAAGGGGGGCTGTGGAGATGTGTACTGGCTTTGTTGTTGTTGCAGCTCTCTCTCTCTCTCTCTCTCTCTCTCTCTCTCTCTCTCTCTCTCTCTCTCTCTCTCTCTCTCTCTCTCTCACTCACACACACACACACACACACACACACAAACACTCAGTTTTGCAGTGGGTACCAGTAGAGTGCATCTTTGAAACTCTGAATGAACCGCTCAGTGTGTCAGAGCCACAGGCGTCAACACTTTAAAAAATATTTTGGGGGGCGGGACACTGATAATGGTGCCAGCTTCTCCCAACCAGGATAAGAAATGGGGGAGATGCCTGGCTCTCTGCCTCCGCTCTCCCCAGGGCTGTTTGTGTGCTGTGTGCATGTATGCATGTGTATGTGTGTGCGTGTGTGTGTGTTTGTTATTTATATAGTTTGCCAGTACATCTGCATATGGTTGAAACTGTGCCATCCATTGTGTTTAACAGTCGTACCATGTGTGTGTTCCCAGCTCCCAGGTGAGTGGCTTTCTGTTCTGACCATTGATCGCTCAGGAGGAGGGCTTGAACAATCCCATTATCTGGTTTGATCCGGTTTAACCTCTCTACATCCCCATGTCCCCACCTGTGACAACCTCTAATGTGTGTATGCACGTGTCCTCGTGTGTGTGCATTTGTACGTGCCCACCAGATCTGTGTATGTGCAGTGCAGTCCATGTCAGTGTGAGGACCAGGCAGGAGAAACATTACCTCATAGCTGTCCTGCTGTGGGGGCCTCTGGCCCCTGGACTAAGGAGAGGGGGTCTGTACGTGGGAACTGATGGGGGAACAAAGGCCAAGCCCACCCCTGCCAACCCCAGACCAACCTCACCCTGCCCAGGCCCCCCAACCATACAGCCTCACAACAAAAGGGGGGTCGCAGGCTCTTAATTCCCAGGCAACGATATAAATTGTGCCGCAGCTTCAGGAACAAGGCAGGAATGAATGGGGGTGAAAACAGAATGGGAGAAAAATGTTCAAAAGTCATAAAAGGGGTGATCGCATACAGAGGCCGGGTGAGGCTGGGTGAGGCAGGGGCCTTTTGTATGGTGGTGGGGGAGAAGGGGGAGGCAGGGAGGGGAGGTGGGTGAAGAACGACAAAGGCCAGGTCAGCCGCAGTCACAGGGGTCAAATAGCCCCCCCTTCCTTGAGAGGGAACACTTTTCTAGGCCCTGACAGAAACTCTCCTAAGGTCAGTAGATCAGGGAGGACAGAAACACACACACACCATTAATCTCATCCCAGATCTAAAACACCCACACTTTGGGAATTCCTGCTATCTGTGTATGTGTTTGTGTTTGTGTGTGTGTGTGTGTGTGTGTGTGTGTCTGTCTGTCTGTCTGTCTGTCTGTCTGTCTGTCTGTCTGTCTGTCTGTCTGTCTGTCTCTGTCTGTCTGTCTGTCTGTCTGTCTGTCTGTCTGTCTGTCTGTCTGTCTGTCTGTCTGTCCGTCTGTCTGTCTGTGTGTGTGTGTGTGTGTGTGTGTGTGTGTGTGTGTGTGTGTGTGTGTGTGTGTGTGTGTGTGTGTGTGTGTGTGTGTGTGTGTGTGTGTGTGTGTGTGTGTGTGTGTGGTGTACCTCAGTATACTTGTCTCTCTGAGAGCAGTCCCAGCAGCATCACTAACCCTACCCCACTAGCCCGTGCTCAGGAGAGTGTCAGTGCACTGAGCAGAGTGCAGGATAATTGGAGGGCCATTTTATCTATCTAGTGTCTGTGGCACTCCAGCGCCCGGGTCACAGGCAGGGGAGCCCCAGTAAAAACACTAGCTCAACAGTTACCAGTCATTTCTATCCCAGCAGAAGAAAAGGCCCAGTGGGGCCAGCGCCCTGTGAGGGCCCCTTAAGGGCCACGGCCTGCACAGCTACAAAGACACCGCAGGTCTGACCTTGTCCTATAGAGGGGCAGAACACACAACACAGACCAGAGGCCCCCAGAGGGTCAGGGGCCACGCTCAGGAACAATTAGAGATGCTTTACTCACTCTCTCCTGTCTCTTTCTCTATCTTTGTGTCTCTGTCTCCCTCTTTCTCTCTCTCTTTTAATTTTCACCCTATTCTCTCCCTCGTTCTTACTCACTGTGTCATTCAATTTCCCAATCTTTCTCTCTCTCTCCCTCTCTCTCTCTCCCTCCCTCTCTCTCTCTCTCTCCTCTGTAGATTGATGCTCCACAGTCTAAGATGGCCCCACTCATGCAGAACGGCATACATTTACTTTTAATTTTCAAACACGTTAAACAAAAGGGTTCATGATCACAAAGCAAAGAGGGCACTCATAGATATTCTTACTTTTGAAACGGGTTCAATTGAAACTGAATTGTCGGTTCATTTTCACGTGTCAGTTGTTTCAATTGAATGTTGTATTTTTATAACGACTAATACTTAAGAACTACTCTTTTCAAAACCATTTCTACTGGACTGGGGTTAGATTTTTTTCCTTCTATGTTTTAGATTTTTTTCTTTTTTGTTTCTTTTTGTGTTTTCTACGGCCCTGTTTTCCCCTCCATCTTCCTCAACATGTATTGTAGCTGTATGTTCTCTGGAATGCAATTAGGCCACCAAAATTAAGTGGTAATGGAGAACCTGGTCTACAAACTGTGGTTGCCCAGGCAACGCCCACTCACAACTCTGCCTGCAGTAGTTTTGTCACTTTATCTGCAAAATGCACAATTGAGCCTTAAACCAGGTGGGGGAGGGGGGGATGAGGGAGAAACAGCAGCGTGCTAGGCGGTTCTCAGTGTCGTTTTAATACAGCTGGTCTTCAAATATTATTCCGTGAACCCTCTAATGCCATATGACACGCGCGTGTGGGTATGGGTGAACGGGAGACAGAGAAAAGAGAAGATTTTCTGAAAGACCTTCAAAAGATGACCCATTTGACGTTTTGCTTTGATTTGAAATAACCGTCCAGTATGTTGAAGTATGAGTGACAAGGAAGGTGTAGGATTTTGTAAGAGGACCATCCCTGCTGTACTCTGTGGAGAAGTGGCGGGATAACTGTGGAACGCTCTCTTATGCAGAACCATATGTAGCTGCATCTGATTTTGACATTCGAGCGTGGATGGAATTGGAATAAGTGGAATACGTATTAAATTTAATCCATTGTTGAATCAAACCGTATCAATAAGCTGCTTATCCTGGGACAATACAATGCTATTTCAGATTGCTTGGCATGTAGTAACATGAAAGCAATAGTATTTGATAGTTTATTAGGTTATCATGCTGGCTTGTTCTAACAGGTTCTGTATGTTCAGAGGCTGTGGCAGTATCCTGTAGTTGAGCTATGTGTGCCTAACTCAGCCTTTCTGGGAAAGCATTGATCAATGGGAGATCTGACTGAGGATTCGAGTTACACACACACACACTCCGGAGTTGGACCGAACACACACACACACACACACACACACACACACACACACACACACACACACACACACACACACACACACACACACACACACACACACACACACACACACACACACACAACCAGATCTGAAAGGATTGAGCCCTGGGTCTTCCAGATGTTAGGTTATTCAGGTGGGATACACAGCTGTCTGCAGTTTGGGTCACCCAGGTGCTGTGTGTTTTGGTCCGGACACACACACACAGGAATACACAGTGAACAGGACACACAGGTAGTGTGTGAACTTCTGATTGTAGCTTTGCCAATTTATTATGGGATGAACAAGGGGATGAGGGTACGGCCGTATGGCACACGTGTCCTAAAAGCCTCCCTCCACTCACAGATGATGGAAGGAACACCCCTTCTCCTTCTCCAGAATGCCCTTTAGACTATGGGTGCCTACGCAAAATATCTCTGATGGAATCCACATGTTGGAAAGAGACTGTTCTCTCTCTTTTCTTTTGTAAAGTGTACTATGAATAAATAGCTTGGGCTGAAGGGTATCATATTTGTAGAATAACACTGACATGGCAGCAGTTTGAAAGGCTGGATGTTGGATGTTGATACTGTATGGAGTTCTAGAAGGAATGAATAAGGCTTAAGGAAAACCTAACGCTCATTTCTTAGTGTTCCTTCAGATGTCTTCTAACAGATTGCTGTCCATGTTGAAGGGGATGTGGGGTGGGGTGGAAACAGCGATGTGTAACATTTAACACTTGTCTGTCTGTGGCATTCTTCTCACATTGATAAAAGAGAGAAATAACAACACCTGTTAATGGCTTGTGTGTTAGCGTGTGATGTTTGCAGGCAGCTATAAGGTCAATTCCATCTCAATTCAGGAATCAGTTCTGGAATCAATTCTGGAATCAATTCAGGAATCAATTCAGGAATCTCAGGATATTAATTTTAATTCCATTCTAAAATGAAGGTTGCCTTTTATTTTCAGTTTGGATTTTCCCTTTCTTGAATTTGGATTTAAATATACTACCTTTTTCACATCTAAATGGACTTGGAACCCAATCCTGGTGCGCACCGTTCTGTTTGATTGACTCCACTGCAGCAGGTGGCTGTGTACCTGCCTGAGCAGAGACTAGTGGAGGGGAGGAGGTGGCTGTGTACCTGCCTGAGCAGAGACTAGTGGAGGGGAGGAGGTGGCTGTGTACCTGCCTGAGCAGAGACTAGTGGAGGGGAGCAGGTGGCTGTGTACCTGCCTGAGCAGAGACTAGTGGAGGGGAGGAGGTGGCTGTGTACCTGCCTGAGCAGAGACTAGTGGAGGGGAGGAGGGGGGAGTGAGTGGCACAACAGCCAGGAAGTGTGGCCAAGGTGTGTTGTCGGAGTTCACCCCGCACGACGAGGTGGAGAGGGGTCTGCTGGATGGAACATCAGACCGCTTCATCACCATGGCAGCAGCCAACCACGGCAGCCCACGCCAAGTGGCTTGGCACAGCAACCCCATAATCCTTCACAGCACAACCCAGCAGACTGCAGTGCATTCCTCCAGTGGTGGAAGTGGGGCATTTTGTCTACACACGGTGGGTTCTGATTGGTGTGACGGAGCGAATGGAATGCTTCACTTCAAAGGAGGATGAAACCCACCTAGGTGTCAGGCTGGCCACCCCATACGTGTTGAATCACTAATATGGGCTAGCATTAGAAATATGGCACTTGGTCCAACCCACTGTCTTTTCAAGGAAACCCCATCATTGATTTGAATCCTTCTCCAGTTTGGCCTGAAAGGAAACCTGTGTTGGTTGAGCATTTTGTTCATGAATATTTATATTGTGAGAGGCCTGGAGGTATTTTCGATTGACCAATTGCAGGTTATTAGCATGAGATGTGGTTGTTCCAACATCCTCCGACCGTGTTGTTTACTCTACTTATTGTTCTTTGAATACTGACACAAAATGGATTTACATGTAGGAGATGATCTGCGAACCCAAACCCTTTTGACCCTCTATTAGATTGAAATTTGCATTCATCTTTGTGTCACTTTATCCTTAGTTTCACTTGATAGGCTGCAGGCTGCAGCAGGCTTTCACAGCATTGGTCAGACACGATTCCATGCAGGTCGTGACTGATTGATTGATGAAACAAACTGAAAGTGGGATGAAAGTGAGCCGACATGAGTGTATAGAGGAGCACGTCTCAGCCCCCTCATGGAGGGGTGTGTGTAGGAGCGAAAGGTCCTGGAGGTGTCGTCATGTGTGTCTGTTAAAACGGTATGGAGGTGCTGCAGCTGGCCATTCCACGGGACCCTTTTTACCAGCCATTTACGGGCCAGTTTATTAGACACTAAGAGTAACAGAGCACATTTATAGTCTAATGTTATCCATTATGAGTGTTGAACTGGGCCAGCCTCACACTCTACACACACACTGTGGTCACTACACACTCTACACACACACTGTGGTCAATACACACTCTACACACACACTGGGGTCACTACACACTCTACACACACACTGTGGTCACTACACACTCTACACACACACTGGGGTCACTACACACTCTACACACACACTGTGGTCACTACACACTCTACACACACACTGGGGTCACTACACACTCTACACACACACTGGGGTCACTACACACACACTGGGGTCACTATACACTCTACACACACACTGGGGTCACTACACACTTTACACACAATGTGGTCACTACACACTCTACACACACACTGTGGTCACTACACACTCTACACACAC
>NC_052313.1:49968426-49970926 GCF_016432855.1 Salvelinus namaycush
AAAAACAGAGCAACCTAGAATTATATTTGGCCCTAAACAGAGAGCACACTCAGACTACACAGATCCACTAAGAATTTGAAAACAAACCCAGTTTTGATAAACTCCCATATCTACTGGGTGAAATACCACAATGTGCCATCACAGCAGCAAGATTTGTGACCTGTTGCCACAAGAAAAAGGCAACCTGTGAAGAACAAACATCATTGTAAATACAATGCATATTTATGTTTATTCATTTTCCCTTTTGTACTTTAACAATTTGCACATCTTTACAACACTGTATATATACATAATATGACATTTGTAATGTCTTTAATTCTTTTGGAACTTCTGTGAGTCTAATGTTTACTGTTTATTTTTATTGTTTATTTCACTTTTGTATATTATCTGCTTCACATGCTTTGACAATGTTAACATATGTTTCCCATGCCAATAAAGCCCTTGAATTGAATTGAATTGAATTGAATTGAGAGAGAAAGAGAGGGAGAGAAAGAGAGAGAGGGAGAGAAAGAGAGAGAGGGAGAGAAAGAGAGAGAGAGCGAGAGAGACAGACAGACAGAGAGAGAGAGAGTTAGAGAGAGAGAGAGAGAGAGAGAGAGAGAGAGAGAGAGAGAGAGAGAGAGAGAGAGAGAGAGAGAGAGAGAGAGGGAGAGAGAGAGAGAGAGAGAGAGAGAGAGAGAGAGAGAGAGAGAGAGAGAGAACAGGGTGATGGGGCTCTCACCCCCTCTTCAGATATATAACCTATAAAGCAGTACATAACCTATACATTTCAATACATTTCATGCATGTCAACCAGGGCCAGTAAAAGGCTGCTATGTTCCTCTGACGCAGACCCTTGGGGCCAGGGACTGAGGTGACTGTGAAGGGTGATTCTTCCCCTCTTCTCTCTCCCCATCCCCCTCCCCCATAGGGGGTGCCCCTGGACCCAGGGGCACCCCCTATCCCAGAAAGTTTTGCTGAGGGAGCATCAGGAGAAAGATCTGGGGGATCATACCTATCAAGGACAGTAGAGAGAGAAGGAGAGAGAAGGAGAGAGAAGAGCAAGGGACACAGTATTAAGAGAGAGAACATACTATTGTCTAAAGATGAGGACATATCCACTCATACTCTGTCTGAGCAAGTATCAGCAACTGCTCATAGCATCCCTCAGATGGTTAGCACACAATGATAAACCTTGTATGAGACACACACACACAGACATGGCTGGGTGGAGGTGTTTGTGTCAGATTGCTAGACTCCCTAGAACGCTGCTTGTCACTCTCCCCTCAGACCATCTGGACTTCTGGATGAGCTGGGCAAACAACCTACCTCTTCCCCCTTCTTCTTCCTTCTCTCCAGTGACTTCCTCTTTTTTTCTCTCTCCTTCTCCCTCCTTCTCTCTCTCCTTTCTTCCTTCCTACCTCTTTTTCCTCCCTCCCTTGCTCCATACCTTGACTCCCTCACTCTCTCCCTTACTACCTCCACTACCTCCTTCCCACTTTTCCTCTCTCTCTCTCTCTCTCTCTCTCTCTCTCTCTCTCCCTCCCTCCCTCCCTCCCTCCCTCTTGCCATCCCTCAGCAGTTTAGTCTTCAGCGCAGTCTCGTCAGGCGTTGTCTCATGTGTGGCCAGCTGGCATGTCCCCTCCCAGGGTCCTCTCTGCTCCGTACTACCATGGCTACTCAGCTCCAATGCCATATGCCACAGCTGACCTCCACTACACTGCAGCAATACCACAGCCCGATGCAACAGCACTTTCTAATGACTCACAGTCTAACACTCTGTAACAGGGTTCCCCAACTGGCGACCTGCTGAGGTTTTATTTGGCCCCAAGTTTCCTGTGCAAAAAAACAATAAAGGACATAAAAGACTGTAGCCCTATGAAATCAGCTCCAAGTGATTTTAATTTTGGAAATCTGTTCCTAAGTATTCCCATGCATAATAGAGAGATGTTATCAAATCAAATCAAATCGAATTGTATTAGTCACATGCGCCGAATACAGCAGGTGTAGACCTTACAGTGAAATGTTTACTTACAAGCCCTTAACCAACAATGCAGTTTAAAAAAAACACAGATAAGAATAAGAAATAAAAGTAACAAGTAATTAAAGAGCAGCAGTAAAATAACAATAGTGAGACTGTATGCAGGAGAGTACGGTACAGAGTCAATGTGTGGGGGCATCGGTTAGTTGAGGAAATATGTACATGTAGGTAGAGTTATTAAAGTGACTATGCATAGATGATAACAACAGAGAGTAGCAGTGGTGTAAAAGAGGGGGAGAGGGGGGGGCAATGCAAATAGTCTGGGTAGCCATTTGATTAGGTGTTCAGGAGACTTATGACTTTGGAGTAGAAGCTGTTTAGAAACCTCTTGGACCTAGACTTGGCGCTCCGGTACCACTTGCCGTGCGGTAGCAGAGAGAACAGTCTATGACTAGGGTGGCTGGAGTCTTTGACAATTTTTATGGCCTTCCTCTGACACCGCCTGGTATAGAGGTCCTGGATGGCAGGAAGCTTGGCAAT
>NC_052313.1:49975926-49983426 GCF_016432855.1 Salvelinus namaycush
GCATGACGGAAGACAACCCCATGCTGTGAAATGGCAGCGCAAAGGGTGATGTTACCCCCGTTCCCGACCCTCAATCCTATGTAGAGAATAATACATGTAACTTACTGGACAATGTCACAGGAAGGGGTATCACAAGTGCTGATATGGTGCATACAATACAGTTTTTTTTGATTGCTTAAGCACGATTTTCAAAACAGGGCCCGTGTTTTCAAAACACTACACACAATTAGCACAACCACACACCCATTTAGCAAAACACTACAGATCCTTTGCAAAATTAAACACTCTTGTAAAAACTATACACTTCTTTTTAAAAACCACACTTTGTTACCATATGAAACACACACGTTTCACATTACTATACTCTGTTTGCACGAGTTACACTCTGCTGTGATAAACCTAAAACACTTTTATCACTTCTACTTCCCTATGATTAGAGTAGGCTACTATCAACAAAGTACAAATATAATGTAAATTCACCAAACACTACACAAGACCAATGTTGCAGACTGAAGAAACTAATTTATTTCTCAATTCGCCCAAAATGTTGACATGGAGATTCATAATACTGTAACCAAACGTCACTTTACGTATTGTAAGTTAAAAAAATAAAAATAAAAATAAAAACTAGACATTGTCTCTTCGCCTAGCTGGATCTGGCCAGAGAATTTCATCAACATCGCAGGCAATGTTGTCATTAGCAAGACACCTTGGAAAGAAACGTCTTGAATGACGAATCCATCCTTGCATTGCTGCTACCTCCATCTGGTCACAGGCCTCCTCCATGGCTTGGATGAGGGGTACCTCAGCCTGGAGACGGAGATCATATACATTCCACCGCCATGCCGAGAAAAACTCTTCTATAGGGTTGAGGAATGGAGAGTATGGTGGAAGATATAGGACGGTGAAATGTGGATGTTGCTGAAACCAGTTCTGAACCAGAGCAGAGCGGTGGAAAGACACATTGTCCCAGACAACAATGTATTGCATATGATCGATTTGATTTGCTGCTGTTATGTTGTGCAATTGGTCCAAGAATGTAAGTATGAGTGCTGTGTTGTAAGGGCCCATATGGGCATGGCGGTGGAGGACCCCATTCTGTGTAATGGCTGCACAGAGTGTTATATTACCCCCACGTTGCCCTGGGACATTGACTATAGCCCTGTGGCCAATGATGTTTCTTCCCCTCCTTCGTGTTCTCGTCAGGTTGAACCCAGCCTCATCTACGTAAATGAACTCATGCTGGATCTCCTCTCCATCCATTCGTAAAACTCTCTGAAAAACAGTGTCAGGCAAAATTGTGTAGTTCAGTGTAGATCTAGTATACATATTACAGTACAGTGAAAGATTATGAGACAGTATGCAAGATCACACTGCTAAAGTGAATACATACCTCTGCATAATCATGCCGCAGTCGTTTCACCCTTTCGGAATTGCGCTCGAAAGGCACTCGATAAATTTGCTTCATTTGAATATGTTTTTTTTTTAGGATGCGTGCCAGTGTTGATGTTGAGACCTGATGGATATCGTTGAAAATGGTGTGGTTATTGACAATGTTAGCTTGGAGCTGCTTGAGTGTTATAGCATTGTTGGCCAAAACCATGTTTACTATCTCCCTCTCTTGCTGTTCTGTGAACATAGGAGGCCTTCCCCCTTGTCGTCCCTGACCCTCAATCCTATGTAGAAAAAAAAAACAGTATACAGTAGTACAGTAATTTCACAGGAAAAGGTAACAGAAGTGCTGATAGTGCATAGAATACAGTACTGTAAGCAGTTACTGAAACCGCGCAGATGTTTTTGATATGATGATATTTTTACAATACCTATTTTCCAGTCTAAATGTTCTCATCACACTTGCCACTGTATATCGGCTTAGATTTGGCTGTACTCGCAGTCCAGCCTCCCTCAGCGTCAGGCCGTGGTTGACAACGTGGTCAACCAGTGTTGCGCGGATCTCATTTGTCAGATTCGGTCCTCTTTGAGCACCTTCTTGTCTTCCTCTTCCTCCCCTTCCTCCTCCTCCTCGTCCTCCTCCTCGTCCTCCTCGTTCTCCTCCTCGTCCTCCTCGTTCTCCTCCTCGTCCTCCTCGTTCTCCTCCTCGTTCTCCTCGTCCTCCTCGTCCTCCTCGTTCTCCTCGTCCTCCTCGTTCTCCTCGTCCTCCTCGTCCTCCTCTTTGTCCTCCTCCTCGTCCTCCTCCTCCTCGTCTTACTCTTTCTCTGACTCTTTCCATTGTGCTTGAAGACCGATGAACTCACCTGCTGCTTTTTATAGTGCTTATACACCTGATTGGTGTGTCTACAATTAAGCAAACGAGTGTTTGCACACCTGATGACTGTGTTGAACCAATTGGTTGGACGGTGTGGTAATTTGACAGTCAGTGCTTTGGTATTGCAAGGACGTGACTTCATGATAGATTTTTGTGTGTAATGTATGTTAAGTGTGTTTAGTGTTTTGCAAATCACTGTGTGTAGAGTTTTGCAACAAGTGTGAGGTTGACAATGTGCTTATAGTTGTGCAAATATGGGCTGATGTTTTGCTTCTTGAGTGTAAGGTTTTGCTAATAGTGTACTACTTTTAATTTTAGTGTGTAAGCAATCCAAAAAAACTGTAAGCGGCTGATTACTGTAACTGTAGACAGATCTTCTTTTACCTGTTTTCCTGTCGAAAAGTCCTTATGACAGATGCCACTGTATATCTGCTAAGATTTGGCTGAACTCTCAGTCCAGCCTCCCTCAGCGTCAATCCGTGGTTCACAACATGGTCCACTAGTGTTGCACAAATGTCATTTGATAAGTTTGGTCCTCTTCTTCTTTGTGCACGTTCTCCTCCTGCTTCAGGTCTTCCTCGACCTCTGGCTCGGGCTCTGCCTCTTCCTCTATCTCCTTCTCCTCCTCTGTGTACTCCTCCTCTCACCCTCACTCTTCTTCTGACTCCTTCCATTTTGGTTGAACCTACCTGCTGCATTTTTATAGTGCTTAAACCTGATTGGTGTGTCTACAATTTAGCAATCATGTGTTTGTGCAACTGATGGCTGTGTTTAACAGATTGGCTCATAGGTGTGGTAATTTGACAGTCAGTGCTTTGGAATTGCAAGGAAGTGACATCATGATATACTTCTGTGTCTGATGTATACAAGTGTGTTTAGTTTTTTGCAAATCACTGTGTGTAATGTTTTGCAAATAGTGTGAAGCTGACAATGTGCTTAGAGTTGTGCAAATCTAGCCTTGTGTTTTGCTCCTTGAGTGTAAGGTTTTGCTAATTGTGGGAAAAGTTAAATTTTAGTGTGTAAGCAATTGTAAAAAACTGTAACACGCACATATTCACATGCATCTGCACATACATATGTTGCTATTAAGTACACACACATACACACACACACATACACACACACACTCCCCTGTGTTTGATCAGTAGGTGGTGGAGCAGGGAGATCTCTAGCAGCTTTGTTAAATGGACACACACTGAGTATACTAAACATTAGGAACACCTTCCTAGTATTGAGTTGCATCCACTTCTGCCCTCAGAACAGCCTCACTACGTCGGGCGTGGACTCTACAAGGTGTCCAAAGTGTTCCACAGGGATGCTGGCCCATGTTGGCTCTAATGTTCCCACAGTTGTGTCAAGTTGGTTGGACGTCCTTTGGGTGGTGGACCAATCTTGATACACACGGGAAATTGTTGAGCATGAAAAACCCAGCAGCGTTACAGTTCTTGACACACTCAAGCCGGTGCTCCTGGCACCTACTACCATGCCCTGGTTAAAGGCACTTCAATATTCTGTCTTGCCCATTCACCTTCTGAATGGCACACATACACAATCCATGTCTCAATTGGCTCAAGGCTTAAAATAATCCTTCTTTAACCTGTATCCATCCCTTCGTCTACACTGATCTGAAGTGGATTTAACAAGTGAAATCAGTAAGGGATCATAGCTTTCACCTGTGGTCAGTCTATGTCATGCAAAGAGAAGGTGTTCTTAATGTTTTGTATACTCAGTGTATGTGTATGATACTTCCATACCCTTACAGTATACAAAATAACATTACATACCTTTACAGTATACTAAATAACATTACATACCTTTACAGTATACTAAATAACATTACATACCTTTACAGTATACTAAATACCATGTTCTACATCTCTTCCCATTTCATCAGTAACCTTGTACATTTAGACCCACACATTCCCTGTTCTCCTACAGATGAGATGCATTGTGGGGTTTTGGGGGTTTGAGGGGTGAGATGTGGGTGGGGGATAAGGTGAACACTGCAGACGAGATGCATTGTGGGGTTTGTGGGGTTTGAGGGGTGAGATGTGGGTGGGGGATAAGGTGAACACTACAGTCGAGATGCATTGTGGGGTTTGTGGGGTGAGATGTGGGTGGGGGATAAGGTGAACACTACAGACGAGATGCATTGTGGGGTTTGTGGGGTTTGAGGGGTGAGATGTGGGTGGGGGATAAGGTGAACACTACAGATGAAGTGTAAGTAGTCTGTCAGGGGCCCATGCCCAGAATCACATGCTAGCCCTTGGCATGGGCCTCAGCTGTGTGTTCCCCTCCTTTCCTCTTCCTTCCTTTCTCCTCCCCTCCATTCCTCCTCCTCCCTTTCTCTTCTCCTCCTATTCTCCCCTTCTCCCCTCCTCCTCCTCTACCTCTCAACAGCCTCAGTCTAGAGTGGAGCAGATTCTGACACAGCAAGGAGAGAGAGGGGAAGGGAGAGAGTGAGAGAGAGAGAAAGAGAGAGAAAGAGAGAGAGAAAACATGTGTGTGTGTGTGTGTGTGTGTGTGTGTGTGTGTGTGTGTGTGTGTGTGTGTGTGTGTGTGTGTGTGTGTGTGTGTGTGTGTGTGTGTGTGTGTGTGTGTGTGTGTGTGTGTGTGTGTGTGTGTGTGGAGGTGGTTGAGAGAGAGGTCGATGTGATGGAGACTCAGTCTTGTCAAGATGGATTAGCTGAATGACTTTGAGGGTTTTTTATCCTGTCTTTGAGAGCAGAGAGAATTCACTGTACTCTCACATATTGTTGGACACTTTACTATCCCACTGAAAACTGTTACACTTTTCTTATTTGAAAATAAGTTCAGTTATACGTTAGCCAGATGGTAATTACTCAGTAATACCATTCACAATAAGTAATTGTAATTAAGTTGTAATGAAGTGTATCCCAACTGCTTGGATTAAGCCCAGAATGACTTAAAGCACAGTTCAACCCCAAAACTATATTTTGGTATTTGTTTCATTAGTCCATTGACATGCAAAATGTTTTGCATGTCAGCAATCATGTTTTCCAGATAAGTCATTTTGTAAATACAGAAATGCAGCCATATGATGCATGATGCAGGTATTTCTCTATTCTGAAAGATATAACCTGCTGACATGCAGAACAGTTTGGACTACGTCAACAATGGACTCATGAAACAAATACCAAAACTTATCTTTGGGGTGGAATTTTCCTTTAATAAATTACCATAAATAGATATATAATTGAGTACCTAACCCAGCAGCGTGTGTGACTGTGATTCAGGCAGGCAAAATCACAGGCCCTACTAAACATAGAGACAGTGCTGTTGTACAGATATGGGCTGTTTCATGTGTGGATCTCTACTCAGATCACAAGACAAGGCCTCTGGGATTCATCCACAGAGCCATCATTACAAACACACACACACACAACTACAAACACGCACATTCACACGCACACACACACACACACACACAGCCCTCATTGGCAGGTAATGAAGGTGTCCATTGTGATTGCAGAGTGTGTTATCCTGTCTCTCTTCACTCCTCTGATAAACACGTACCATCTCTAGTCAGAGAGAGAAGCATTCCCAGCATCAAACAGAGAGGAACACACACAATCACATACATACCGTATGCTGAAACATGCACACACACACACACGCACGCACGCACGCACGCACACACACCAAGGTACAGAAATGCGCAACCTGAGAGGAGATGTTATCAGGTCATACTGTGTCAATGAAAGCAATCAGTGTAATTGAAGAGAACGATGAGAGCCGGTGAGGTTGTGAGCAGTCATTGATGCACTGTAGTGTGTTGTCTGTAACCTATCTGTGGTGTGTTGTCTGTAACCTGTCTGTAACCTGTCTGTGACCTGTCTGTGGTGTGCTGTCTGTAACCCGTCTGTAACCTGTCTGTGACCTGTCTGTGGTGTGTTGTCTGTAACCTGTCTGTAACCTGTCTGTAACCTGTCTGTAACCTGTCTGTAATGTGCTGTCTGTAACCTGTCTGTAACCTGTCTGTAACATGTCTGTAATGTGTTGTCTGTAGTGTGTTGTTTGTAACCTGTCTGTAGTGTGTTGTCTGTAACCTGTCTGTAGTGTGTTGTTTGTAACCTGTCTGTAACCTGTCTGTAATGTGCTGTCTGTAGTGTGTTGTTTGTAACCTGTCTGTGGTGTGTTGTCTGTAGTGTGTTGTTTGTAACCTGTCTGTAATGTGTTGTCTGTAGTGTGTTGTTTGTAACCTGTCTGTAATGTGCTGTCTGTAGTGTGTTGTTTGTAACCTGTCTGTAGTGTGTTGTCTGTAACCTGTCTGTAACCTGTCTGTGGTGTGTTGTCTGTAGTGTGTTGTTTGTAACCTGTCTGTAATGTGTTGTCTGTAGTGTGTTGTTTGTAACCTGTCTGTAGTGTGTTGTCTGTAACCTGTCTGTAGTGTGTTGTTTGTAACCTGTCTGTAGTGTGTTGTCTGTAACCTGTCTGTAGTGTGTTGTCTGTAACCTGTCTGTAACATGTATGTAATGTGTTGTCTGTAGTGTGTTGTTTGTAACCTGTCTGTAGTGTGTTGTCTGTAACCTGTCTGTAGTGTGTTGTCTGTAACCTGTCTGTAACCTGTCTGTAATGTGTTGTCTGTAGTGTGTTGTTTGTAACCTGTCTGTAGTGTGTTGTCTGTAACCTGTCTGTAGTGTGTTGTTTGTAACCTGTCTGTAGTGTGTTGTCTGTAACCTGTCTGTAGTGTGTTGTTTGTAACCTGTCTGTAACCTGTCTGTAATGTGCTGTCTGTAGTGTGTTGTTTGTAACCTGTCTGTGGTGTGTTGTCTGTAACCTGTCTGTAGTGTGTTGTTTGTAACCTGTCTGTAGTGTGTTGTCTGTAACCTGTCTGTAGTGTGTTGTCTGTAACCTGTCTGTAGTGTGTTGTTTGTAACCTGTCTGTAGTGTGTTGTCTGTAACCTGTCTGTAGTGTGTTGTCTGTAACCTGTCTGTAACCTGTCTGTAACATGTCTGTAATGTGTTGTCTGTAGTGTGTTGTCTGTAACCTGTCTGTAGTGTGTTGTTTGTAACCTGTCTGTAGTGTGTTGTCTGTAACCTGTCTGTAACATGTCTGTAATGTGTTGTCTGTAGTGTGTTGTTTGTAACCTGTCTGTAACCTGTCTGTAATGTGTTGTCTGTAGTGTGTTGTCTGTAACATGTCTGTAATGTGTTGTCTGTAGTGTGTTGTTTGTAACCTGTCTGTAACCTGTCTGTAGTGTGTTGTCTGT